>NC_057794.1:155576619-155676621 GCF_018294505.1 Triticum aestivum | reverse complement strand
GAGGTAGTTAGTTTTTTTTCTCACCGCCAGTTTTTTTAGAAAACCGATCGGTTTTCTGACGGTTTTTTTTAGTTTCGGTTTTTTAAATAGGTCGGTTTTTCCGGTTTATTTATTTAGCGAGCGTTCGCCCGTTCGTTGTTTTAATGAATGTTCGTCATTTTTCTTTTTCTCGGATTAAATCCGTGATTTTTCTGATCGCGATTCCTGATCCGATTTTCGTTTTAGTCTAACTTTTCGCTCGTTTATCGGAATCAGGCGATTCAAGCACCTGGAGTTTCGTCTCGAAACCCTCTTTCTGTTTAACCAACTCAAACAAGTTTTGCCACTGTAAAAATTGCCCTAGATCTAGAATAGTAAACGAAGCTTGTTTCTTTTGCCGTTTGTCTTTCGTTGCTTCGTTCGATTTGGTTCTTTTTGCCAACCGGAGTTCTTAAGTTGAACTTTCTGGTTAGATCTCTTATTCGAGTTTTACCTGTGCACTAGTTGAGTACTTATTGTATGCTTGTTTGTTTGTGATAGAGTACCCGGAGTGCGCCGCTTGCTACTTCGAATCACTAGGTTTCCCCGATCATCAGCAAGGCAAGTAACACTTTGATCATACTTCCAATTACCCAGTTTTTATTGCATTAGATCAATCCTCACACATTGCATGATTAGGATCTAATTAAATTTTGGGTTTGGGAAGTAGTTGAGGTAGTACCTATTACCTGTTATTATCAAACCTTTGGGAGTTACTTCTACGTTTGCTTATTGCGCCATGCTATGCTAGTAGACGTGGATTGGGTGAGTGTATCCATGACAGATGTGAAATTGTTAAATTAATGGTTTATCTAAGGTGGCAACTTAAATACACATCTGGGTGGATTGAGGCACCTGGGTATTCCAGCGATTGCCTATTTTTCTTTTGGACCGCCACCCAGGCTCAAAGGGATCATGAGATTATTCATGCTAGAAACTTCCGTGTGCAGCCACAAGCTACTATGGGCTCTAGCATAGTTGATTAAGTTGTGCGAACTCTTACAGTGGTGGACTAGCAGATGTAGGGGAAAGTAGAGGTAACGGTCTACCCGATCGTAAGGTGCTAGCGCTTCTGAAAGACTATGTCTCGGTCATCCGTTTCTCAAACACCCTGTAGTGCGAGAAACCAAACGGAGGCGATCGAGTCTTGTGGGGAAAAGTGCGCAAACCTCTGCAGAGTGTATAAACTAATCATGATTAGCCGTGTCCCCGGTTATGGACATCTTGAGTATCTAGTACTTGTATTATCATGTGAATCTCATCATGTTACTCAAAAATTAATTTTGTTGGGTTATGTTTAATGATGATGCTTAATTGGGATTGAGAATGCTGTCAACCATTCTCAATGTTTAACAACTACCATGATAGTTAAATAAAATTTATTCCTTTGCGGTAGGGAAAAATTGGCTTTACGCAAAACTATAACCATAGAGCTTTCCACCAGCCAAATATGCATATAGAATAGCCTATTTCATTCCATTACTCTCTATGTGTTACTTTGCCAGCATATTCCATGTGCTGACCCGTTTTGGGCTGCAACGTTAATGTTGCAGACTTTTCAGACGATGATTAAGGTGCTTTTAGGTCGTGGTTCTATATTCAGTGACGCCGTTGGAGTTGATGGACTCACTTATCTTCCAAGCCTTCTGCTGTTATCGTTATTAGATGGCCTTATGCCATACTTATTGTAATAAGTTCTCTTTTGAGACACTCGATGTAATAAGTGTGTGATTGTTACTCTGTTATAAATCCTTCAAGTACTGTGTGGTGTCAGCATTACTGATCCAGGGATGACACCTGAGCATAGAGATTGGACCGTTTGAGGTCTGGTCGCTACACTTACGAGGCGTGGCCGGGCATTCTTAGCCCTGGCCGCAAGTACTCGAGATGGAGCGACGGGGTCACATCGATCGTGAGTCTCTGCTCGTTACCGCGTGCTCCTACTCCACTACGATTTGGATATTTGATCCGAGGGGCCTCTGGCCTGATAGCACTAACCATCACATGGGCATTGTATGGGCGTTTTGCGTCGTATGCATCAACCAAAGCTTAATAGACGTCAGCGACTGAGCGGCGCGCGCCGGGTTGGACTGGTAAGCACCTGCCTTTTTGAAGGAGGTAGCTAGGTCTGCTCACCGGCCGCGTACGCAACATGCAGGAGTTCCCGGGGAGATGGCCCATGACCCCTGGGGGCATAGGTCTAGTCCGGCGTGTTGACCTCTCTATTAAGCCTAGGTCGGGTTGCGGCATATTGTTTGGCCGAGGCCGGGCATGACCCATGAAAGTTTGTCCGGCCGGAGTGAATCGAGCGTGGTGGGTAAGTTGGTGCACCCCTGCAGGGAAGAAAACATATATCGATAGCCTGTCCTACGGTAACAGACACTTGGAGTTGTATCCTGATCGATACAACTAGAACTGGATACTTGTAATGAGAATTGGATAATTGTGATGAGAAATGGATTATGATGAGCAATGGATATGAGAAATGGATAGTATGGCTCCGGGATTGCTTTCTCGCGGGGAGTCGAGAAAGGATCTCTGGCCGAGGTTGATAACATTACTGCTACTTTAGTTTATGCTACTCTACTCCCTCCTGTTGCCGCAAGATGGTGGTTTCCAGAAGATGCTAGTCTTCGATAGGCTAGGTTTTCCCCTTCCCTTCTGGTATTCTGCAGTTTAGTCCACAAATACAACTCATTCCTTTGATACAGATGCATACTTAGTTTAGATTTGATGTAAGTCTTGCGAGTACTTTGGATGAGTACTCATGGTTGCTTTGCTACTTCTTTTCCCCCCATACCCGTTTGTTACGACCAGATGACGGATCTCAGGAGCCAGACGATGCCACTGATGACCACTACTACCCGTAGGATGCCTACTACTGCGTGAAGATCGCAGACGGCTAGGAGTAGTTAGGAGGCTCCCAGGCAGGAGGCCTTGCCTTTTCGATCTTTGTTGCCTTTGTGCTAGCCTTCTTAAGGCAATCTTATTTAACTCATGTCTGTACTCAGATATTGTTGCTTCCGCTGACTCTTGTGTATTCGAGCTTATGTATTCGAGCCCTCGAGGCCCCTGGCTTGTAATATAAAGCTTGTATTATTTTAATTTGTGTCTAGAGTTGTGTTGTGATATCTTCCCGTGAGTCCTTGATCTTGATCGTACACATTTGTGTGTATGATTAGTGTACGATTGAATTGAGGGCATCATATCATCTATGGCGACGTGATCAGCGACTAATGGAGCCTCTTCCTCACCCCGTCCGCTATCACCCAGCATGACAACCGATGCTAATTGGGTAGGTGGGGTGTTGATGTTCATATCTTGCTGAGGCTGCGTGCTCGTGGGTGTGCTCCCGGACGCCTCCGGATGAAGCAGACTCTTTGGCCACAACAGGACCCACCCATTGCAACCACCAAGCCGCCGCGGGGTCTCCCCCTGGAGGAGCCAAATTCTCGTGGCCCGATTTGACACTGACCACGGAAACCTTGAAGACGTCAGGGGGGATCGGCCGACTGTGGAACAATGGTTCCTTCGGCTTCATTATTGTCGCCTTCCCCACGTCCACCTTCTGGTCGCCGATGGTGTACAATATGGTGCATGGGGTTACGTCGGCCTGCAAAGACATGTCTGCGATGTGAGACATCTGAAAGGCAACGAAAACGAGAGATTATACATTTATTGAAGAGGGCCGGTGTGACAGATACCGTGAGGGCGTCGAGCTCAGCCAAAGATGAAGCACCGCCGGGCACGTCTGAGACAAAGGATAGGCTGCTATGAGCAGGTGCGGGAGCCGGTGTAGGAGCCGGTGCAGGAGCAGGTGCGGGAGCCGGTTCGGGAACAGGTGCGGGAGCCCATGCGGGAGCAGGTCCAGGTGCTGGTGCAACGCTAGTCGAGCTGCTCCCGAAGAAGTCGGCAAGGGGAAAGTCCGCTGCATTTTTTTCTGGATTTTCCCCGCTCCAATTGAAAACGGCCGGAACCAAGACACTAGACATATATGCAATCACCTGTTTTGCGGCAGCTACCGCTGTTGCGACTGTCTCAGCTGATTTCTTCTCAACCACAATCTCAACCTTCTTGTCGATGTTTTCTTCAGTTAACCTCCGTCTTTCTTTCTCTTCCCCGTGGTCTCATGGTATTACTTCTTCCACGTGGCACCATCTCTGACACCGTGCACGCGTCCATATGATGACTGAATGTCCACCGGGAGTCATTTCAATATGTTCAACGCCCGATTGAATGGGGTGTCCCACTTGGGCCTTGCCAACGCATCAGACGGCGAGTCGGTTTCGGCCGCAATCCTATGCTACTCTCTCTGCAAAAGGAACAAGGATCGTTTACAAATAGAACTAAACGTGTAGTCGGATTGATCAGAAACTAAAATTACCAGCAGTCTCATGAACTCTGTCGTGATCGGGTCCGTCTTGAAAACCTTCTTGACTGAGTCCCAATGGTGTAGTACCCTGAGGACTTCATGCTCCTGCGGGACGGTGAAGTCCGCCAAGGGGTCTGGGATGCCCAGACTTTCGCATTCCGCATCCTCCTTGGCCCATATGGACCTCTTCCCGCTGTAACCACGGCTTCCGAGGTGGTGGCACCCCATGTTCCTCTGTTGAATCCCCTTCATGTACTTCGACTTTTTTGGCAGCTTCGGCCTCGCAAGCCGCCTTGAATATTTCAAACTGCTCTTCCATGATTGTCGGATTATCCTTTACAATCTCGGAGTAGGGTTCCTTTTTCTTGACGATCCGATGTTTCACCCTTGCTTTCCAGACGGCCAACGCGTCGCTAAACTTGGTCATCGCGTGTTTGTTTATCTTCTTCCTTGTCAGGTCCTTATTTGGATTTTTATATTCCTTTTCATCCCGGCCCGGGAACAAGAATATCTGGTGTAGCTTCTTTAGGAGGGAGGGCCTCATATTATCTATCTTCTATAGTTTCTCATTGTTGATGGTGGCGGTTATCCGTACGATGTAGCCTATTTGATTGTCGTAGCATGATCGTGCTTCCTCGGGCGATGTTGGCTCAAAAATGCCGTCGTCCATCTCCGTGACCACCAGTCTAGTAGTCATGAGTCGGTTTGGGAGCCGTGGCCTCTTTGCTTTCGGTTCTATACCGGCTCCGCTAGTCTCGGTGCCGGTCTTAGTCTCAGTGCCGGTCTGCATGTCGGTCTCAATCCCCGATGCGACATGTGGGCCCAGCAACAACATCCGTTGATCGTCAGCAAGGCTAAAAAATTCGTCTGCCGCCAGGTAGACGTTGTCGCAATCACCGGAACCCTGTCCTTCATCGTTGCTAGCCATTCTCCTATGATTAAATCAAGTCAATTAATCTAGACCTAAGACATAAAAAGGCCTATGTTTTGCAAGAACGTTGACTCCTTCCCGGTGCGGCAAATCCCGGGCACTCGATATGTCCTAGTTTGTAGCACAAGTCATGCCGAAATTCACGGAAAATTTCGGCATGATCTTTGCTAAAAAGTGAACAAATTGAGAACCTGAAATTTGCCGGAACGGAAATGAATCAACATTCCAGCAAAACATAGGCCACTCGGCTTCATTCCCTAGAAACAACAAAAGGCCACTTGGGCACAATCGAACCACTTCTATGTTGCATATAACAAGACCACTTAAGAATATGTACATGAGAAACTACAACAGTAGATAAACATGAGCAAACACAATTGAGGAATTTGCATATATCATGACCACTTCAAATTTGCATCTCCTAGTGTTTGAAACTTCAAGAAAATCTACACAAATCTCATGCTCTCTCAAACTCAATTCAAAAACCAAATATATATTATATTTAGTTAACTAATGAACTAAATTTTACTCTAAACTAAACCCTACTACCCTAATTAACATCTAGTTAAACAAACTCAATTCAAAAACTAAACCCTACTGAACTAATTAACATCTACATTATCTACTACTTAACATCTATTATTACCCCAACTAAAAACATCTACTATTAACCCTACTGCCCTAGTTAACTAGTACCACCACAACTACTAATAACATCTAGTACTACTACTACTAAAAAACATTATCTATGAACCCTACTACTAATTAACATCTACTACTACTGCTAATTAACATGGTAGGAAGAACATACAAAGAGAGAGAAGGGGTGGGGGGGCTTACAGAGAGGGGAGAGACGATGGCGGAAGGGTGGGCTCAGGATCGGGCAGCGGCGGTCCTGGGCGGGCTCGGGCGGCAGTGAGGTCGTGGGTGGCAGCGGTGAGGTCGAGGGTGGCGACAGTGAGGTCGAGGGAGGCCTCGGGCGGCGGCACTAAGGTTGAGGGCGGCCTCGGGCGGCGGCGGTGAGGTTGAGGGCGGCCTCGGGAGGAGACGGTGAGGTTGCGGGCGTCGACGTCGGCAGGAGACCGCAGCGAAGTGGGGCGACGGCGAATTGGGGAGACGATGGCAAAGTGGGGTGAGGGATTTGGGGGAGAAGTGGGGCGAGGGATTTGGGGGAGAAGTGGTAGCCGGGGGAGGGAAACCGCTGGTTAAGTCAAACATAGCAGTAGTGCGTTACTAAAAACACGCTATAGCTAAGTTAGCTAAGTTAGCATATTTTTTTCCTTTCTCCTTTTTCTATTTCTTTCATTTTCATTTAATTTTCTATTTTCTTTTTATTTTATTTTATTTTCGTTAGCAGTAGCGCCTTTCTACGTAAACGCGTTGCTACAACAATATCAGTGGTAGCGCTATTTCTATAAGACCTCTACTACTATGTTTAGCGTATCAGCTTAGTAGTGGGAATTTTAGTAGTAGCGCTTTTACCGCTAGACGCACTACTGCTACATATGTATCTGTAGCGCAGTTATCCTGCACGCGCTACTGCTATGTAGCACTAGCGCACTTTTTTAACAAGCGTTACTACTAAAGTTCTGTGTATAAGGTTTTCCCTAGTAGTGTTAGTTAGGAAACCTTAACCATATTTGATCAACGAGCTAGTCTAGTAGAGGCTCACTAGGGACACGGTATTTGTTTATGTATCCACACATGTATCTAAGTTTCCGATCAATACAATTCTAGCATGAATAATAAACCTTTATCATGAATAAGGAAATATAATAATAACAACTTTATTATTGCCTCTAGGGCATATTTCCATCACAGAGTGCCCTGAGACGGTGGTGTCGTTGAAGCGGTACTACCACTCGCCCTAGCGGTACTACCGCTTAGGGTGCATTAGATAGGAACAAGCGGTAGTAGGGTAGTACAACCGCACTCGTATAGCCTCCCTACTACCGCACAGAGGCAAACCAGTCCAGAAGACCTCAAGTAAGTGATAGTGGTAGCGGTAGTAAATGGGCAGTAGTACCGCACGCAAGCGTTACTACCGCTCCACTTCCTCTTATGCTCCGGAGGCACAGCGAGACCAGCAGAGGTGGGGTGGTAGTAGGGACGGAAGTACCGCAAGCGGTACTGCCGCTCTACTTCTACTCAACTATCACGGAGGGCGAGGAAGCAATAGAACACAACAAATAAGTGGTAGTGGCCGCAGAACTGGAACATCGCCACTACCGCACAAGCGGTACTACCGCTGCCTTAGGACAGGTTATCAGATGAACTCCAAAGGTGCAGGAATGGAAGTGGGTGCAAATGAAGATGTGTACATGATGATTCCACCCAAACCTTTCTGATGCAGACCCCTTCTTGATAGTACGGATTTCCTATGACTCAAGTCCACCAAAAAAGAAACGCAAGAAAAATAACTATCTTCACTCTATAACTCCGAGGGGCTTGAATCGTCTTGTGCCTTATGATAGAATATCTGAAATGCTCAATGCAGAGGATTAGTCCACAAATGCATTGT
This sequence comes from Triticum aestivum, assembly GCF_018294505.1. Taxonomy (NCBI): domain Eukaryota; kingdom Viridiplantae; phylum Streptophyta; class Magnoliopsida; order Poales; family Poaceae; genus Triticum; species Triticum aestivum. Next base: position 155,668,779 of record NC_057794.1, on the reverse strand, counting down.
CATCAATCACCAAAACCACTAAGGGAGAAATATGCCCTAACAACCTTCGTATTAACATGTGCTTGTCTGTTCAAGTACCATATCTTGTTTTGCAAAACAAAGTGACTGCCTTTGCGGATTAGATTCTTAGTGTGGGTGTCGAGAAAGCAAATAGCATGGCACATGAAGGGGAAACCATCATGTCATGGATAACCACTCCCGACAATCTTCTGGTACATGTTGATGGTGATAAAATGCAGGATATTTTCTATTTTGTATATGTGAACTTTGCTCAAAGTATAAGAATCATTCATACTTGCGAGAAAAGGTTATCCAAATGCCAATAATGACAATTTAGAGAAAGTTAATGAGCATATTCTTTCTTTGTAGCATATGGAAGAAAAGGAGTACTTAAGTTGTGATACCAGAGGAAGCTCTTCGGATGGATTACGTAAACACTTTTTATCCTATGGAGTACTTAAGTGGAATCATAGTTAATAACTTCCCATGCCATAGGATGGTGCTACAGGTAGGTGCTCGCATTGTGCTTCCTAGGAATCAGAGTCACTCATCTGGTCTCTGAAATGGTATTCGTCTTGTCATCACCAGCCTTGCGGAGAAGATTATTCAAATGATTGTTATGATTGGTTCAAATGTTGGGGACGTTGTTTATATACCTCACATATGTTTGGCAAGAAAGAATGTTCATAATTCCCAAGTACAAGGAATCATCGTAGCAATTTCCAAAGGTGAAAGTGATAAGTATGGAGTGTCGAACCCACAAGGAGCTAAAGGTAAGGTCAATATTCTCTCAAGTCCTATCTGCCACAGATATGACTCTACGTACACCGAACGTTTGCTTCCATCTAGAAACGAGAAATAAAACTACGTTGTGGGTATGAAGAGGATAGCTTTGCATGATATCGGAGAACTAAAATATAAAAATAGGTGTTGTTAACATAAAGTTAGAATATATTATAATATATTACAAATAGCGAGTGTGGAATAATAATGGGTCGGTGTGCAGAATTGTCCTATGTAATTGTTAACAAGATCGGTAGTCGTTATTGCAATTTTATATGAGGGAGAGGCATAAGCTAACATACTTTCTCTACTTGGATCATATGCACTTATGATTGTAACTCTAGCAAGCATCTGCAACTACTAAAGATCATTAAGGTAAAACCCAACCATAGCATTAAAGTATCAAGTCCTCTTTATCCCATACGCAACAACCCCCTTACTCGGGTTTAAGCTTCTGTCACTCTAGCAACCCACTATAAGCGAATCATGAACGTATTGCAACACCCTATAGCGAGAATCCTTCATGTGTGCGTGGCACGGAAGGCACCATAGGACAACACGAAAAAAACATACAACTCAAACCAATCTAGATCATCAATCAACCCAAAAGACAAAATAAATATACTAAAAAAATCATAGGATGCCAACACTTCATTGGATCATAATATGTGGCATAAAGCACCATGTTCAAGTAGGGGATTACAACGGGGTGCGGGAGAGTGGACCGCTTAAAAGAGATGAGGAAGGTGATGAAGATGGTGACGTTGATGAAGACGATCACCGCGGCGATGGTTCCCCCGGTGGCACTCCGGCGCCACCGAGAGAGAGGGGAGAGTCTCCCCATTGTGCTTCCTCCTCCATGGCCTCCCCCTAGATGGGGAGAGGTTCTCCCTCTGGTCCTTGGCCTCCATGGTGATGATGGCCCCCTCCGTCTTTCTCCTCCATGGCCTCCGGTGATGATGGGCCCCTCTGGCAGGGTGCTAGAAAGGAACTAGATTGATTTTTCATGGCTACAAAGGCTTACGGCGGTGGAAATTCTGATCTAGGTTTCTTTGTGGGGTTTTGGTATTTATAGGAATTTTTGGCGTCAGTCTCATGTCAAGCGGGTCCACGAGGCAGCGGCAAGACATGGAGTGCGCCCTCCACCCTTGTCGTTACCTCAGGACTCTTCTGGCCCAACTCTTGTGCTTCGGGGGTCTCTTTTGGTCCATAAAAAATCACTCTAAATTTTCAGCCCATTCCGAGAACTTTTATTTCTAGAGAAAAAACGACACAATGGTAGTTCTGCTGAAAACAGGGTCAGTCCAGGTTAGTTCTAATCAAATTATACCAAAACCATATAAAATTGTTGTAAACATGGCATGAATACTTCATAAATTATAGATACGTTGGAGACGTATCAGCATCCCCAAGCTTAATTCCTGCTCGTCCTCGAGTAGGTAACTGATAAAAGAAATAATTTATGAAGTGTGAATGCTAGCATAGTGCATACGTTTGACCAATGATAGTCCCAAACATTTTTTGTAGCATCATTATATATCATAAATAGTAGCCCATCTCATAAGACTTCTCATGATCAAGTAACAAGCTATTCACATGTTAAAGTATTTACCATAAAGTTTCTTGAAAACTAACAAACTACATTCTCAGTCACCAAACAATTGCAAATCATCTTACTTTCAGGAAGGGTCTATGTAAGAGCTTTGATTTAGCAAATTCCACATACTCAACTATCATATAGTCTTCCATGATTACTAACACTCAAAGCATATTTTTAGAACAAATAGCATCCATCAAACACAGAGGAAGATAGGGGCTTAATGTTTCGCCTCCCAACTTACTTATCATATAGATAATTGTCAATGTCGGTGTCAAAACCGGCGGATCTCGGGTAGGGGGTCCCGAACTGTGCGTCTAGGCCAGATGGTAACAGGAGGCAGGGGACACAATGTTTTACCCAAGTTCGGGCCCTCTTGATGGAGGTAAAACCCTACGTCCTGCTTGATTGATATTGATGATATGGGTAGTACAAGAGTAGATCTACCACGAGATCGAGGAGGCTAAACCCTAAAAGCTAGCCTATGGTATGATTGTATGTTATGGTTGTTGTCCTACGGACTAAAACCCTTCGGTTTATATAGACACCGGAGAGGGTTAGGGTTACACAAGGTCGGTTACAAAGGAGGAGATATCCATATCCGTATTGCCTAGCTTGCCTTCCACGCCAAGTAGAGTCCCATCCGGACACGAGACGAAGTCTTCCATCTTGTATCTTCATAGTCTAACAGTCCGGCCAATGGAGATAGTCCGGCTATCCGGAGACCCCCTAATCCAGGACTCCCTCAGTAGCCCCTGAACCAGGCTTCAATGACGATGAGTCCGGCGCGCAGTATTGTCTTCGGCATTGCAAGGCGGGTTCCTTCTCCGAATACATCACAGAAGAATTTGAATATGAGGATAGTGTCCGACCCTGCAAAATAAGTTCCACATTCCACCGTAGAGAGAATAATATTTTCGCAGATCTAATTTGCTGGCTTGCTCTGGCAGCATGACGTTATGTCATGGCCCGATGATTATTCGTACCGTTTCCTTTAAGTAGCCCCGCACATAACGCGAGGCAGTTTCTCGACACGTCTTATCAAAGCAAAGATCGTGTCCCCTTATTACGGGATTCTCATCAATACGGGCGTGGGTAACCCAACCGCGCCATCAATTGCGGCGCTTGGGGGGTAAGCGAGTTTTACCAGGCAAGTGGGGACGCTTAGCTCCGTCCGCCCATATAAAGGGATAAGGATTCACCTTTCTATCTGCGCCTTCTTCCTCCTTTGCTCATCTGTTTTCGCACACTCGAGCTCTAGCGCCCAAGTCCACACTTCCCACCTCAACCTTCTCCAACCATGTCCGAAGCGGGAGGCAGGTGGATGGTCTCCTCCGTCACGGAGAGAGACATCAAGAAACTGAGAAGAGCCGGATACCTGCCCGACGACATCGCGCACCGGCTCCCAAATGAGGGGCAACTCATCCCCACCCCCAGGCCCCATGAGAGGGTAGTATTCCTCACCCATTTCCTCTGCGGACTGGGATTCCCTCTCCATCCATTCATCCGGGGGCTCATGTTCTATTACGGCCTGGATTTCCATGATCTGTCCCCGAACTTCATCCTCAACATCTCGGCGTTTATCCTCATGTGCGAGGCCTTCCTCTGCATCAAGCCCCACTTCGGCTTATGGCTGAAGACCTTCAATGTAAAGCCGAAGGTGGTGGGCGGCCGCCAGGTGGAGTGCGGAGGCGCCATGGTGGGCAAGATGCCCAACGTAACATGGCTCGAGGGCTCCTTTGTGAAAACCATAAAGGGGTGGCAATCGGGGTGATTCTACATCATCGAGTCGCGCGACCCTATATGGGTAGCGGCCCCTGAGTTCCGATCTGGCATCCCCACGCGGCCCACCTCCTAGAAAGAGAAGGGCCTGTCCTGGGGTAGTTCGGAAGAGCTGACCGGACTCCAAACATGTATTCAAAACATGGTGAACAAGAAGCTCAAGCTTGTCAACATAGTCCAAGTTATGCTCATCCGCCGGATCCTCCCATGCCAACAACGGGAGTTCAACTTGTGGGAGTTCGACCCGGCGCAGCACCGAACTCTGAACAGGATCTTCAACATGACTCATGAAGATGCCTGGAGGGTGCTGTTCAAAAGTGCCGAGGTCCCCCCTCCTATTACTAAGGATCGTGGATTCAGCGCGAAGCGCCAAGCCAGTGCGGTAAGCTGCCTTACCTTTCATAGGATACTTATTTTTTTTGTAGATTGACTCTATGTGGGATCTAAACTCCCGTACCTTTGACAAGACTGGCAGAAGATGGCCGGACAGATCGACTGTCCGGCTCCTTTGCCCGAAGGCCCCGCAGATGCTCTTCTGGCGAAGATGTTGACTCCGGCCCCTTATACGGTGCCGGAGAAGACCAAGAAGGCCAAGGGAACCCGAAAGAGTTCCCGACGCCAGGCGTCATCAGACTCACCGTCCGATGACTCTGCGGCGCACTCTTCCCCCGAAGACGAGGAAGAAGAAGAAGAAGATGATCCCCCACCGACTGGGGAGACAGGAAAAGGAAGGCCGCCCCAACTGGGGGGGCCGAAGAGTCCAAGAAGGGAAGGACTCTCCTTCCGGACAGCTCCACCGTCGCCGACGAAGGCGAAGACGAGTGGTTGCCCAGGGCCAAGCCCCCGGGGAGATCGTAAGTATTCGGATACCAGAGTAACCCATAGGATTCCTTTGTCGCGCTGCTTTCCCTAACGCCGAACACAATTATGAAGGCCGCCACGAGCCAGTATCGACGTATCGTCGAACGTCTCCTTGGGCTTGTCGGACATGGATAGCGATCTAGTCCCGACCGCCACCTCCCCTCATCCTGCCGACGACGCCGAGGTGTTGTCTCAAGAGGCACCGGATCGAGGGGAGACAGTCTCGGAGGCGCCTCAAGGCGACCTTCTGGACTCCGGGAGCCGAGGGGACAGGGCCACTGAGAGCTCCGAGTTCGGCCCTCAGCCGAACACCGCGCCGGAACCTCCAGCGATTCCAGGCTCGGGCAGGCGGCCTCCTTCTAAGAGGGGCAAGACGCCTGTGCTGGTGACCTCTGTCCATCCAGAGGCGTCGGACAATCTGCTAGAAGCAATTCACAGTGCTTCCATCGACGAGGAGCACCGCACTATCATGAGTGCGGTGATCCAGAAGGTTTAGTGCGCCAAGAGCGGATTGACTGAAGCCTGTGCCAGCCTTCTAACAGGCTTCGAGGTAAGTGTTTTAAAATGTAGTAGAAATATTACCGCATAGACAGTAGCCCCTGATGCTTTGTTCTTTGTTCACAAAGAAAAGCCTAACAGAGGATCAAATAATATCGTAGGAGTCTAATATAAGTGTGTCAATATGCATATGCAGGCTTCGCTGCTGGCGTCCGCCGCACTGACTGCTGAGGTCGTCATACTGAAGCAGGACCTCGAGGGGTCCAGGAAAGAGCTCGGCCTTGCCCAGAGGCAGCTCGAGGAGAACAAGGGTAAGTATTACCCTGTCTATAGATATGTATATATAAAAGAGGATGTGATTACAAAATGACAGGATCATCGTATGTTTGCCAGGGGCCACGACTGAGGTGGTGACCCTGAAGCAAGCGCTAACCAAGGCCGAAGATAAAGCGGCCAAGGAGCGCACCGAGCGAGAGAAGCACGAGGCTCGGGTGGGCGAGGTGCAGCAAGAGCTCCAGGCTCTCGTGGCGAAGCACGAGGCGTTGGAGCTCGACTCAAAGACGTGGGAGTCTAAGCTTTCCGCAGCCCTCGAGAGTGTAAAAAGTGCCAAGGCCGAAGCCTAAAAGGCCCTCCAGGAGATCAACGCAATGAAGAAGATAGCGGCGGGTAAGGCTTTCTATATGCAAAGCAAGCATGTAAAAGTAAATTACTGATTACTTACCCGAATCCGGAGCTCTCCAGGAGCATTCGCAGATTTGCCCCGCAGCGTGTTCGATGCCGCACAATTTTACCAAGCTGAGGATGGAAGCTCAACGGAGAAGCTGTTCTGGTCTTAGTATGCTAAGGCTGAGCACCCGGTGCCAATGAGCGACCAGCTAAAGCAGATGGTCTGGCTGTGGCCTGGCGACGCCCCTTTCGAACAGCTTCTTCAGCCTGGTGAGGCGGCTTGTGGATGTCTGGCCACGGCTGGAGGTCGTCAAGCGATCTGTCTGCATTGAAGGTGCACGCCGGGCTTTCGCCCGTGTGAAATTGCAGTGGGTCAAGCTAGACGCCATGAAGCTGATCAAGGAGGGGCCACCGGAGGGCAAGGAGCACCGCCACCCCGAGATGTACTACGAGGGTATTCTGCCGGGTGCCCGTCTTATCACGGATGAGTGTTGAAAAGATGTAATGTTTGAATGAGACTTGCTCGTTTTATCCTGTATGTATGAAAACCTGTTTCATATGCGCTATGCAACGCTTGTTGGAATTTAAAATATTACCTTCTATTTGGCTGTTTATCCAATCTGAGAGATGGCTAGTCCTTGGCTTCTGCCCCCATGCCACGAGTGCTGGGGTGTTGTAATTCCCTTGATGCGGCTATATCTCCTACGTGTTGAAGCACGACTTAGAGGCATAACCGCATTGAAAGCAATGTCTCAAGTGAGGTAATCTTCACAACAACCCATGTAAATAAATAAAGGGGAAAGGTACATAGTTGGCTTACACTTGCCACGTCACACAAATACATGAATAAAGCATTAAATCATCCAGATACAATCAAGGTCTGTCTACGGAACCAAAATAAAAGAAGACTACCCCAAATGCTACGTAGATCCCCGATCGACCCCAACTGGGCTCCACTACTGATCAACTAGAACGAAACAACACAAAGGACAAGATCTTCATCGAGCTCCTCCTTAAGCTCGGTTGCATCACCTGCACGGTATCATCGGCACCTGCAAGCTGGCTTTGGAAGTAAACTGTGAGTCACGGGGACTCAGCAATCTCACATCCTCGCGATCAAGACTATTTAAGCTTATGGGTAAGGTAAAGGTATGATGTGGAGCTGCAGCAAGCGACTAGCATATTTGGTGGCTAACATATGCGCAAAAGAGAGCGAGAAGAGAAGGCAAAAGCACGGTCGAACAACTATGATCAAGAAGTGATCCTAGAACAACCTACGTCAAGCATTACTCCAACACCGTGTTCACTTCCCGGACCCTGCCGAGAAGAGACCATCACAGCAACACACGCGGTTGATGTATTTTAATTAAGATCAACTTCAGGTTTTCTACAACCGGACATTAACAAATTCCCATCTGCCCATAACCGCGGGCACGGCTTTCGAAAGTTTAAAACCCTGCAGGGGTGTCCCAACTTAGCCCATCACAAGCTCTCACGGTCAATGAAGGATACTCCTTCTAGCGGGAAGACCAGATCAGGCTCGGAATCCCGGTTACAAGACATCCACGACAATGGTAAAACAAGTCCAGCAAGACCGCCCGATGCGCCGACATCTCGATAGGAGATGCACATATCTCGTTCTCAGGGCAACACCGGATAAGCAATCCGTACAACTAAAACCAGCCCTCGAGTTTCCCCGAGGTGGCGCTGCAAGGGGCTCTAGTTTGGACCAACACTTAGACAAGCACTGGCTCGGGGGGTTAAAATAAAGATGACCCTCGGGATGTGTGACTCCCAAGGGAAAAAGGCTAGGTGACAAATGGTAAAACCAAGGTTGGGCCTTGCTGGAGGAGTTTTATTCAAAGCGAACTGTCAAGGGGTTCCCATTATAACCCAACCGCGTAAGGAATGCAAAATCCGGGAACATAACACCGATATGATGGAAACTAGGGCGGCAAGAGTGGAACAAAACACCAGGCATAAGGCCGAGCCTTCCACCCTTTACCAAGTATATATATGCATTTATATAAATAAGAGATATTGTGATATCCCAACAAATATCCATGTTCCAACATGGAACAACCTCCAATCTTCACCTGCAACTAACAACACTATAAGAGGGGCTGAGCAAAGCGGTAACATAGCCAAACAACGGTTTGCTAGGACAAGGTGGGTTAGAGGCTTGGCTTAGCAATATGGGAGGCATGATAAGCAAGTGGTAGGTATCGCGGCATAGGCATAGCAAAAGAGCGAGCAACTAGCAAGCAAAGATAGAAGTGATTTCAAGGGTATGGTCATCTTGCCTGAGATCCTGCAAGGAAGAAGAACGAGTCCATGAAGAAGACAAATGGACGACGTCGAACGAATCCTCACAAACGTGACGTTATCGGAACTAACCCGAAGAAGCAACACCGGAAAGGAGCAAACAACATAGTAAACAACCACCACATAAACATGGCAAGAATCACAAACAAGTATGATGCATGTCCGGTTTAATGAAGCATGGCATGGCAAAGTGCACAAACAACACTACAAATTAAGTGGAGCTCAATATGCAACGAGTTGCATATTGACGAAACACCACGTCAATTATTTAGTTCTCTCCCGGTTAGGTACTCAACAATATTAAATGTTGGTTAACATGGCAAGAGGTGAGGCATGACAAAACTACACCATCTAAACATTTTAAATGGGGCCGGATATAATAAACAACAAACCCGGTAAATCCCCATATGCATTAGTAATTTAATGCAAACAACAATTTTAACCAATCTTGAAGTTGTTATCATGATGCAGATGACATGGACAAGTTTATGCAATTTTTAATAAAAGTTGACAAGAGCATTATGAAGCATTTCTCACCGTGGTGGAAAGAAAAGGGGTGCCACGGCAATGATAACGAAAACGGTGCCACTGCAACGTTCCAGTTCCGGTAACTCGATAGAGATACCGATGCAAAGGAGAAGTTTGCGGATGCGTGCAAAAGATGGTGGGGTGCTCCCGGATTTCGGGTGTTCCACGAGTTGATGACAAGGAAACGTGTGGCAATATGGACACGGTGCAAACACAAGCATCTTAAACATCACACATGCATTAGTTCACGGGCGGCCGTCTCGGCGGTTATACCTTTCGGGCGTGCATAGGGGACGGTTCTTGTTCGTAGAGGGAAGTAGGCGTTCTCGCGATGGTAGTAGTGGAAGAGCAGCAACAGGACATAGTGGACGGCATAGGTCTTGGCCCGGAGCAAGGGAAGCAGAGCTTCTGGAGGCTGGAGAGGCCATGGCGATAGGGGAAGCTTGCGAGGGGGCCATGTCGAGGAGGCAGAGGCGCTGCGAACTGCAGCAAGGAGGAGGCGCTCGGGGACGGCTCGGGCTCCAGGAGCTCGGGGCTGGCATGGATGAGAGGGAGGATGCATCGGAGAAGTGTTGGGCCTCGGCTGCTCGTGGAGGACGGCGGCTCGCCGGTGACGAGGAGAAATAGGGGCACCGGACCGCTGGCAGCGGAGGTGTGAGGTGAGCGGCGGCGGCCTGCTGGATCCGGCAAGGGCGATGGGGTGCGCTGGCGATGCAGGCCCGCGGCGTGGAAGGAGATCCGGCGGGGGTGCGAGGGAGCCGGGCGGCGGCCTCCTGGATCCGGCGAGGCCGATGGGGCGCGCTGGCGATGCAAGGGAAAACCGAGCGCGGGGTCGAGCGCGGGGATCCGCTCCTGGCGATGTCTGTGTGTCCATGCGGCGCTAGAGGCGGACGAAGGGAAGGAGATCATGGGAAAAAGGGGATCGGGCCAGGGTTCTAGGGTTAGAGCGGGGGATGCGGGATATGGGCCAAGGGGGTCGGCCAAGTGGAGAGGCGAAAAGGTCCAGGGCCTTAGAGAGGGATTAGGAGGGGGGTCGGCTGGACCAGCAGATGGGCCGGCCAGTTGCTGCTTCGGATAAAAAAACCAACCTTTTGCTATTTCCCATTTACAGAGAAGTAGACAGGAGGAAAAAGGAAGGAAAGAAAAGGCTAGGGTTTTTTTAGAAAATGTTGAAACTACTCCTACTGAGTCTAAGAATTATACTTAGCCCAAGAAAAGAAGTTTCAAGCGAAAAAGAAGAGTTTAAAACAAACTCATTTAGATTTAATACAAAAGATTTGAACTAGGACGAGGTTTTAGGAGTATCCAAAAATGTTCGGATTTTTGGAGGAACCTCGGAATATGATGAAAGAATAAATAGCAAAGTTAGAGGCCAAGAGTTGTGATAACAAAGGCATTGAGATTTTTTTTGCAAGTGTGTTCCGGTGAATTCCAACAAATGGAATATTTAATATAGCTCCCTACTATCGGGAGGGTATGTTGTAAAGAGAAGTCACCAGGTGAATTCCCTCGGTTTAAATGGATCAAAGGTCCATGCCATTTATTTAGTTGAGTTAAGAAAAGAAATGACATGATGGCATGATGACATGATGCAATGCACATGATGCAATGATGAATGCAAAGAACCAAACAAATCACACGATGAAACCCAGAAACCCTGGAAGGCATCTGAAGCTCCGGTCTTGGGGTGTTACAACACTCCACCACTACGAGAGGATCTCGTCCCAAGATCTAGAATGGCACCGGAGGGAAAACGGAAGAGAAAGAGAAGAGGTAAAACTAAGTTGCTTCTTTGACAAACGAGTGAAACCAAAGAACCTTGAGATGTTAAACCATTTTGAAAGAAGATGAACAAAGTTGCAAACACTCCATTGAGAAAGAGGAATAAGAAAGAACCGATTTGGGTAGCACTCCGGTTGAAAAGAGATGCAAGACTTGATAAGGCGAAAAGAACTTGAGCAACATGGCACAACACTCCGGTTAAATGGATAAACATGAAAAGAACAAGGTCCTGACAAGAACAAGAAGAAGGGTAGAAGAGAGCAACATCACAATGCCTCCGGAAGAAAAGAGAGAATGGATGGAATGAACAAAGTAGAAAAAAACAAGATCTTGGCAGCGCACGCTTACAACAAAGGCTAGAACAAAGTTGTTGGATTATCAACAACGAAAAGAACAAGCTTGATATGGACTTATAGAAGACATCTCAAAATTATGAGGTGACAATTTGCCACTCACGGGAAAAGAATTGGATTGATATGAACAAATTGACGAGAAAGTATATCGCACCGGAAAGGATAAATGAAGAAATTGGATCATTTATAAGCACCATAGATAGCAACAATCCTTAGGGAAAGCTTTAGGTGAAATATAACCCAAGGTAAATCCAATGATGAGATTGATGGATTTAAAATACCTCATTCTTAATAACATGTGAATCATGAAACATGAACTCAAATTATCAAGAATGACATAATACCACCTCCAAAGATACGGTAGAAAGAAATTGCACTCCGGATTGCAAGATGAAGAATGCTTGAGCTCCCTAGAAATGAATCTCGATGAAAACTTCGAGAAGGAATTAAATCCTTGATGAATCACCATGTCGAGCCTCCATGAAGAACTCCGGTAAACAAAGGAATGAAAAGAAAGAGAAATTGAAAACACAAGGTGACTCCTTTCAATGATTTAGATGGATCTCCGTGATAATTAGAGCTTGGAACTCCGGGAAAGAAAAGATGAAACAAATGAAACCGAGAATTTGATGAGCCTCCGGAATAGGGAATTGAGTTCACTCGATGAAACAAGAATAAGAATAACATTATGCTTATCCTTCACCAATTAAATTGATGACAACCAACGGATTTGGCATATTACTTATTCTCGTAGAAAAGATTAAGAGATATATAACATAAACTTGAGAAGGTATTGATGGAACCACCGGTGGGATTGAAACAACGAATAAAAGACTTGATAACCAAGGAAGAGAACTCTTGAACGAACCACCGTAAGAATTGAAAATGAAGGAAGGGAAGATAAGGAAACACCGGGTAAAATTTTCAAATGGACGAAGATGCTTGAGAGAATTTAGATACAAAAGAAGGAAGAGATCATGAACTGATTAGAGGATATTTGAACGATGCACCGGTAAGTTTTAGAGAGAGCTGAAAGCTGATAATGAATAAATCTGAGATGATGGCCTTCGGAGAAACAAACTGAAAAGACTCTTGAATTGCTCCGGATGGGTGAAAGAATTTTCACAATCAAAAACAATTATGAGAGGATGGCAACAAGCTAGAATCCCGAATCTTTGAGAGAACGGATAAGATATGGAGGAAAAACTCTTCTTCGGTCTTCAAAATCTAAGAATTACGACGAGAAACACCACCAAGAATTGTTGAGACACTCCGGAATGAAAATTAGAAAGGTTGAGCCGACGATGAAAACAATTTGACAGATCTTGGAGAAATACATATGACTGATGATGAAACATTCTTACGTCAAACTTGGAAAAGAATTTGGGAGTAACTCCGGAAAAGAATTAGAACAGTCAGGTAAGATCCTGGAAAAAGACATGTGGGTTAGGGCCCACTCAAAAGAAACACCGTAGAACGATTTAAAAGAAGATTGTGTCGGTTGAATTAAAAGGCTTGAATGAGATAACATCCTCGAAAGATCTTGAACGGACTGAGAATGGAAATGAATCATCCGAGATATTTTCAGCACTCTGGAACAACAGAATAGCGCGAGTTGAATGATTAAGAGGTGCACCGGTATGAGAAGGCATTTGAAATAAGGAAAAGAATATGATCAACACCGAAAGCTTGAATTGGTTCCACCGTAGAATAAAAAGAGCAAATGATGATGAACTTGAGGCTCAGTTAGGATTTCCTAAGAATCACCGGATAAGAATATTGACGGAAAAGAATGGAGAGACTTCGCATCAATAGGATGTATACTTGATTAAGAAATCTAAGTCCTTGAAGAAACAAAGGGGGTGGGTGGGCGGGAAAACAAAAGCAATTTGGGACGGATGAAACAAACACCGTCGAGAAGACTTAGAAGTGATCTTGCGGATGGGGAGAAAGATGGGATCATATCAAAGAGAAGCGCACCGGTTGAAAAAAAGGATTGACATGACAATCTCGATTATCAAGAAGGATTGGTATTCACATCGGAGTATGAGAACACCGGTTAGGAAAGGTATGGAATCAACATGTGACTTCGAAAGAACTCGAATACCACAACTCAAAAACAAAAACAAAGGATTGGCTTGCGGAATAAGCCGGAACAAACATATGATAGAGATTTCGTCAGAAGTTTTTGTGGTGGGGCCTACACGGGCTCGATCGTACAGCACCATCATGTACAAGGCAGTGCACATGACATAGGAAGCATCCCCGAGTCGGCATAGCCAAGGACTCTTTAAGACGCAACGAGGCCACTGTAAAACTAACCGTGAATAGGCGGACCACTAGACGTCGAACCCCAATTTCATATCATACGTCTGTCGAAAAGATATCCTAAGAGCTACTTGAATTCCCACTTATAAACTCCCGAAACTTTCCGGTTATGCAATCAGGTGTTGGGGATACAGGGGAAGCATAATATCTCACCCAAAACTAGCAAATCCTACATCCAGCTGTATCCATCCTTCAACACATAACCAAGAAACCTTCGGAAATCGTTTACCTCAACCTTCGAAAAGCATCCATTATACGAGTTATGGCAATACTCCCGAACTCCCGCCCCTGTACTGGGTGGCGTCGAGGTTATCTCACCAACAACTGCATAAAAGAGATTTTCGATGTCGGCGAAACTAAACTCAGGTATTCCAGAACTACAATGATAAAATTGTGATGACAACACCTCGGAGCTCAACTCCCCGGGACACTGCCACAACTCCTAAATGTCAGGAGGCACCAAGAACAATGTTCTCGTCACAAAATCATCGGAACAATTCCAAGATACTCGTGTGATCCTAAAGAAAATTAGTGAAATTTGAGAAGAGAAGAGTCAAAACTCTACGTCAGGATGCCTCACCAAAGCGATGAAGGGACTGGGGAGTAAAAAGAATTCCTAACTCTTCGATATATAAAATCCGAAATGACTCAAAACATTTTTCTAGACTCAACAACGCTAGCAATTCGATCAAGCAGGGCGGCTCCTAAAGTCGGGGAAGGCTCTGATTACCAACTTGTAACGCACTCGATGCGGCTATATCACCTACGTGTCGAAGCACGACTTAGAGGCATAACCGCATTGAAAGCAATGTCGCAAGTGAGGTAATCTTCACAACAACCCATGTAAATAAATAAAGGGGAAAGGTACATAGTTGGCTTACACTCGCCACGTCACACAAATACATGAATAAAGCATTACATCATCCAGATACAATCAAGGTCCGTCTATGGAACCAAAATAAAAGAAGACTACCCCAAATGCTACACAGATCCCCGATCGACCCCAACTGGGCTCCACTACTGATCAACTAGAACGAAACAACACAAAGGACAAGATCTTCATCGAGCTCCTCCTTGAGCTCGGTTGCATCACCCGCACGGTATCATCGGCACCTGCAAGCTGGGTTTGGAAGTAAATTGTGAGTCACGGGGACTCAGCAATCTCACACCCTCGCAATCAAGACTATTTAAGCTTATGGGTAAGGTAAAGGTATGATGTGGAGCTGCAGCAAGTGACTAGCATATTTGGTGGCTAACATATGCGCAAAAGAGAGCGAGAAGAGAAGGCAAAAGCATGGTCGAACAACTATGATCAAGAAGTGATCCTAGAACAACCTACGTCAAGCATTACTCCAACACTGTGTTCACTTCCCGGACCCCGCCGAGAAGAGACCATCACGGCAACACACACGGTTGATGTATTTTAATTAAGATCAACTTCAGGTTTTCTACTACCGGACATTAACAAATTCCCATCTGCCCATAACCGCGGGCACGGCTTTCAAAAGTTCAAATCCCTGCAGGGGTGTCCCAAGTTAGCCCATCACAAGCTCTCACGGTCAACGAAGGATATTCCTTCTAGCGGGAAGACCCGATCAGGCTCGAAATCCCGGTTACAAGACATCCTCGACAATGGTAAAACAAGTCTAGCAAGACCGCCCGATGCGCCGACATCCCGATAGGAGCTGCACATATCTCATTCTCAAGGCAACACCGGATAAGCAATCCGTACAACTAAAACCAGCCCTCGAGTTTCCCCGAGGTGGTGCTGCAAGGGGCTCTAGTTTGGACCAACATTTAGACAAGCACTGGCCCGGGGGGGTTAAAATAAAGATGACCCTCGGGATGCGTGACTCCCAAGGGAAAATGGGTAGGTGGCGAATGGTAAAACCAAGGTTGGGCCTTGCTGGAGGAGTTTTATTCAAAGCGAACTGTCAAGGGGTTCCCATTATAACCAACCGCGTAAGGAACGCAAAATCCGGGAACATAACACCGATATGACGGAAACTAGGGCGGCAAGAGTGGAACAAAACACCAGGCATAAGGCCGAGCCTTCCACCCTTTACCAAGTATATAGATGCATTTATATAAATAAGAGATATTGTGATATCCCAACAAATATCCATGTTCCAGCATGGAACAACCTCCAATCTTCACCTGCAACTAACAACGCTATAAGAGGGGCTGAGCAAAGCGGTAACATAGCCAAACAACGGTTTGCTAGGACAAGGTGGGTTAGAGGCTTGGCTTAGCAATATGGGAGGCATGATAAGCAAGTGGTAGGTATCGCAGCATAGGCATAGCAAAAGAGTGAGCAACTAGCAAGCAAAGATAGAAGTGATTTCAAGGGTATGGTCATCTTGCCTGAGATCCCGCAAGGAAGAAGAACGAGTCCATGAAGAAGACAAATGGACGACGTCGAACGAATCCTCACAAACGTGACATTATCGGAACTAACCCGAAGAAGCAACACCGGAAAGGAGCAAACAACATAGTAAACAACCACCACATAAACATGGCATGAAGCACAAACAAGTATGATGCATGTCCGGTTTAATGAAGCATGGCATGGCAAAGTGCACAAACAACACTACAAATTAAGTGGAGCTCAATATGCAACGAGTTGCATATTGACGAAACACCACGTCAATTATTTAGTTCTCTCCCGGTTAGGTACTCAACAATATTAAATGTTGGTTAACATGGCAAGAGGTGAGGCATGACAAAACTACACCATCTAAACAATTTAAATGGGGACGGATATAATAAACAACAAACCCGGTAAATCCCCATATGCATTAGTAATTTAATGCAAACAACAATTTTAACCAATCTTGAAGTTGTTATCATGATGCGGATGACATGGACAAGTTTATGCAATTTTTAATAAAAGTTGACAAGAGCATTATGAAGCATTTGTCACCGTGGTGGAAAGAAAAGGGGTGCCACGGCAACGATAACGAAAACGGTGCCACTGCAACGTTCCGGTTCCGGTAACTCAATAGAGATACCGATGCAAAGGAGAAGTTTGCAGATGCGTGCAAAAGATGGTGGGGCGCTCCCGGATTTCGGGTGTCCCACGAGTTGATGACAAGGAAACGCATGGCAATATGCACACGGTGCAAACACAAGCATCTTAAACATCGCACATGCATTAGTTCACGGGCGGCCGTCTCGGTGGTTATACCTTTCGGAGCATGCATAGGGGACGGTTCTCGTTCGTAGAGGGAAGTAGGCGTTCTCGCGACGACGGTAGTGGAAGTAGTCGATCTCGCATGCTTTAGGGTCGACGGTAGAGGTTCTCGCGATCTCGACGACGGTAGTGGTACATGTTTATCGGTAGTCGAACATGGCGGTCCGGAGAGGGTACTTGGCAACATGCACGTCGTCGGTAGTTGTACACAAACGTTGTCGGGCTTGACAGGTTCGAGGTCTCCGGACATAGTGGTACATGTTCACAGAGTAGATCGTACACGTCGTTGGTAGATGTTCCCTTGACGGCCTTCAATGGCGGTAGTTGTTCTCGTTTCGTCGTGGAAGTAGTTGCACATCTTATAGCGGTACTTGACGATTTCGGAGACGGCGGAAGACGAACTTGGTGGTTTCGGAGACATAGTACTTGACGTTATTTCCGGTTCGGTGATCGTTTTAGGCGTCGGGCGTCGAGGTCTTCAGCCGTAGTGGTACTTGGGGTCATCGGACTTGCTGGTTTCAATTCGATGGTAGTGGTACACTTGTCGGCGAGGTACTTGGCGCATCTAAGTCATCGGGTACTTGGCAGTCTCGGTCTTGACCGAGATGAGACAAAATGGTGATGGTGCACGATGAGGAGGGTCCTGCAACAACAGGAGGTCGACGGCGGTGCAACACGAGAAGAGCAGCAACAGGACATAGTGGACGGCATAGGTCTTGGCCCGGAGCAAGGGAGGCGGAGCTTCTGGAGGCTGGAGAGGCCATGGAGATAGGGGAAGCTTGCGAGGAGGCCATGTCGAGGAGGCAGAGGCATTGCAAACTGTAGCAAGGAGGAGGCGCTCGGGGACGGCTCGGGCTCCAGGAGCTCGGGGCTGACATGGATGAGAGGGAGGATGCGTCGGAGAAGTGCTGGGCCTCGGCTGCTCGTGGAGGACAGCGGCTCGCCGGTGACGAGGAGAAACAGGGGCGCCGGACCGCTGGCAGCGGAGGTGCGAGGCGAGCGGCGGTGGCCTGCTGGATCCGGCGAGGGCGATGGGGCGCGCTGGCGATGCAGGCTCGCGGCGAGGAAGGAGATCCGGCGGGGGTGCGAGGGAGCCGGGCGGCGGCCTGCTGGATCCGGCGAGGCCGATGGGGCGCGCTGGCGATGCAGGGGAAAACCGAGCGCGGGGTCGAGCGCGGGGATCCGCTCCTGGCGATGTCTGCGTGTCCATGCGGCGCTGGAGGCGGACGAAGGGAAGGAGATCGTGGGAAAAAGGGGATCGGGCCAGGGTGCTAGGGTTAGAGCGGGGGCTGCGGGATATGGGCCTAGGGGGTCGGCCCAGTGGAGAGGCGAAAAAGTCCAGTGCCTTAGAGAGGGATTAGGAGGGGGTCGGCTGGACCTGCAGATGGGCCGGCCAGTTGCTGCTTCGGATAAAAAAACCAACCTTTTGCTATTTCCCATTTACAGAGAAGTAGACAGGAGGAAAAAGGAAGGAAAGAAAAGGCTAGGGTTTTTTAGAAAATGTTGAAACTACTCCTACTGAGTCTAAGAATTATACTTAGCCCAAGAAAAGAAGTTTCAAGCAAAAAAGAAGAGTTTAAAACAAACTCATTTAGATTTAATACAAAAGATTTGAACTAGGACGAGGTTTTAGGAGTATCCAAAAATGTTCAGATTTTTGGAGGAACCTCGGAATATGATGAAAGAATAAATAGCAAAGTTAGAGGCCAAGAGTTGTGATAACAAAGGCATTGAGATTTTTTTTGCAAGTGTGTTCCGGTGAATTCCAACAAATGGAATATTTAATATAGCTCCCTACTATCGGGAGGGTATGTTATAAAGAGAAGTCACCAGGTGAATTCCCTCGGTTTAAATGGATCAAAGGTCCATGCCATTTATTTAGTTGAGTTAAGAAAAGAAATGACATGATGGCATGATGACATGATGCAATGCACATGATGCAATGATGAATGCAAAGAACCAAACAAATCACACGACGAAACCCGGAAACCCTGGAAGGCATCTGAAACTCCGGTCTTGGGGCGTTACAGGTGTTCGGGATAAACCTGAGCACTCTTGTTCCCATGTTTGGGTCCTTCGAGGGAGGTGCTCAGCACAACGAACAAGGCAATCGGACTAATAATGCTTTATCACTCTCACTTAGCCATAGAATTCTATAATTTTAAATTTTGGCGAAGCCCCTGGTATTCGAAAGGCCGAATTTGGGGCGCGATACACGCCTTTAAGCTGGACAGGGTCGGCCCCTCGCTCTAAGCGGCATAAGTCTTTAGGGACTTGAAAACCTCGCCGAACAGCAACCAGTCTCTCGCCTTATCATGACAGTCAGTTTTAGCTTTCTCTACTGAGGTGCTGAACCCAGCAGAACCGGGGCACAATCGCAGTAGTTCTCCTAGCGCTACCTTAGCCGATAGAGCGGAACGTAAGGTACCAAAACATAGGAGCCGGGCAAACCCAACATTTGACCAAAGACATGATTCGGAGCTGATGCATATAATGCTATAAGTTCGGGGTGCCGCACTTGTGGAAGTGTTCGGTCTTTTCACACCGCATTGTGGGGTACGTAAGCCCCTGGTGTATTGGCCGTACCATAGTGTACGGTTGCAAGGCGTCATTAATGAACACACACACATACATATATATATAACAGGAATGCAATAATAGTCGTGATGTCATGCATTGTTTATTAAAAAATTGCGTTAAAGCAGAGTGATACAGATAGTGCGATAAGCAAAGAGTAGGACTATGTCCCTTCCAAGGGCAAGCCGAGGAATGATATTAAATTGAATATTTCACTCGTTACTGTAATCAACCTGGGAATTCCGTGGTATAACGTAGCTGTCTGCCTCCTTGGTTGCTGCATCATGTGTTCAGCAATAGTGCTGCCGGACAGTGTTTCCAGAGATTAAGGTCCTGAAAGAAAAGGCAAAATAACCAAACAGGAAGCCCCTAGTGCGATTTAGGCCGCGTCTTGGGGCGTGCCGCAGTTGTGCCCCCCTCCCCACCTGTGCCCATGGTATTTTTAATGTGTAATTATGTACGCGCGGCACGAGTTTCACCGCTGGGCTGGGATTGGGGTGGCCGCCGTATTGCTACGCGAGCTCAGATCGCGCCAGGCAGTCTATTTGCCGATTGCCCTGAGCGCGCTTGAAGGTGTCCGGGCTGTGAAGCGCCGGACTGGTTGATTGCCTTGAGAGGCTGCTTTGCATTTCTGCTGTGAGGGTTGCGGTGTGCTCCTCTGTTCGGAGAGAGCGCTCTGTGTTTCCATTGACTGTAATAACTCCGCGAGGTTCTGGCATCTTGAGCTTGAGGTATGCATAATGCGGTACCGCATCGAATCTAGCAAATGCGGTTCGCCCGAGCAGCGCGTGATAACTACTGCGGAACGGGACTATATCAAAGATTAACTCTTCGCTTCGGAAGTTATCCGGGGATCCGAAGACCACTTTCAATGTAATTGAGCCTGTGCAATGGGCCTCTACACCTGGAATGACGCCCTTAAAGGTCATTTTTGTGGGTTTGATCCTTGAGGGGTTTATACCCATTTTGTGCATTGTGTCCTGATAAAGCAGGTTCAGGTTGATGCCGCCATCCATAAGGACTCGAGTGAGGTGAAGTCCGTCAATGATTGGGTCTAGGACCAGTGCGGTGAATCCGCCATGACGGATACTAGTCGGGTGGTCCCTGCGATCGAAGGTGATCGGATAGGAGGACCAAGGGTTGAACTTTGGGGCGACTGGCTCCACATATACGTCCCTGAGCGCACGCTTCCGCTCCCTCTTGGGGATGTGGGTTGCGTATATCATGTTCACCGTCTACACTTGCGGGGGAAACCTCTTCCGTCCTCCAGTGTGCAGCTGTCGGGGCTCCTCCTCGTCATCGCTATGCGGCCCCTTGTCCTTGTTTTCGGCAATTAACTTGCCGGCCTGCTTGAACACCCAACAATCCATGTTGGTGTGATTGGCTGGCTTGTCTGGGGTGCCGTGTATTTGACACGAGCGATCGAGTATATGGTCCAAGCTGGACGGACCCGGCGTACATTGTTTGAATGGCTTTTTCTGCTGACCGGGTTTAGAGCCTTTGGATCCGGCATTGACTGTCGTATCCTCAGTATTTTTGCTGTTAATGCGGCGCTTATGTTTGTTGCGATGTGACCTGCTATTGCCGTCCTTGGTATCTGAGGTATCATGGTTCTTTGATATGTTATTACTGCGAGCCAGCCAGCTGTCTTCTCCCGCACAAAAGCGGGTCATGAGCATCGTGAGAGCTGCCATAGATTTTGGCTTTTCCTAACCAAGGTGCCGGGCTAGCCACTCGTCTCGGATGTTGTGCTTGAAAGCCGCTAAGGCCTCCGCATCCGGACAGACGACGATTTGATTTTTCTTTGTAAGGAATCGAGTCCAGAATTGCCTGGCCGACTCTTCTGGCTGCTAAATTATGTGGCTCAAATCATCGGCGTCTGGTGGTCGCACATAAGTGCCCTGAAAGTTGTCGAGGAATGCGGCTTCCAGATCTTCCCAACAGCTAATGGAGTCCGCTGGCAAGCTGTTAAGCCAATGTCGCGCTAGTCCTTTGAGCTTTAGTGGGAGGTATTTGATGGCGTGTAAGTCATCACTGTGGGCCATGTGGATGTGGAGGAGGAAATCCTCAATCCATACTGCAGGATCTGTTGTGCTGTCGTATGATTCAATATTTACAGGTTTGAAACCTTCTGGGAATTGATGTTCCATTACTTCGTCTGTGAAGCATAAGGGGTGTGCGGCGCCTCTGTATTGGGCTATGTCGCGATGTAGCTCGAATGGGTCTTGCCTGCTGTGTTCGGCCCGACCGGATTTGCTTTTACTGTATCTGGCGTGACGTTTATCGTCTCGCAGAGTGGTGCACCGTCGTGATCCGTAGATCGATCTTGCATGCTTCGCTTTTTCCTCCAATATGTCTTGCAGGTCTGGCGTATCTCCCCATGCCTTTTTATTTGAATGGCGTCGGGGTGGAGGCTGAACTTTTGGCTGGAATGCCTCTCTATCGCGGCCACGAGGTGGCCGATCAGCCGTATCATACGCTTCTTCCTCCAGTCGGGGTAGTAGCCTGCACTTTGGGTAATTCTTGGAGGGGCGCTCGAGTTTATATTCCTTGGCCGCGAGGACTTTAGTCCATCTGTCAGCTAGCAGATCTTGATCAGCTTGAAGCTTCTGCTGCTTTTTCTTCAGGCTATTTGCCATGGCCATAAGCCGGCGCTTGAAGCACTCTTGTTCGACGGGATCCTCTGGTACGGCGAATTCATCGTTGCCGAGGCTTGCCTCGTCTTCGGAGGGGGGGGTGTAATTGTCATCCTCCTCCTCTCCGTCTGCCGCTCTCTCAGGAGAGCTGGCTCCTTCATCCTCCTGCTCTAAATCTTGCTGGAGGGGATTGTTGTTGTCTTCGGCACTATCCGAAGTGTTATTATCTCCTGTGCCGGTATCACCACTTTTGCTTTGGCGGGGCTTAGAGTGGCGCCGCTGACGTCGGCGCTTGGGTTGCTTCTTGGAGGGGTCATCCTCCGCTATCTCGTCGCCATTGCCTTCATTGGGTGTATCCACCATGTATATGTCATATGACGAGGTGGCTTTCCAGTGCCCTATAGGCGCTGGTTCATGTTCGTCTCCTACATCGTCGTCCATACCGTTGATGTCTTCGGAGTCGAAGTCGAGCATGTCGGTTAAATCATCGACAGTGGCTACGAAGTGGGTGGTGGGTAGGCGTCAAATTTCTTCGTCGTACGCATCCCAATCCTGTTGGCCATAGTCCGGCCAGGGCTCTCCTAACAAAGAGAAAGACCTTAGTGAATTCAGAATGTCGCAGAAGGGTGAGTGCTGAAAGATATCCGCGGTGGTGAATTCCATGATCGGCGCCCAATCGGATTCGATTGGCAGGGGCGCGGATGGTTCGGAGTCCGAAAAAGAGTCCGGCACCTTGGAGTCACGGGCTGCGCAGAGGGTTAGGCTGGTGTTCGGCTCGGTCGCCGTTGAGACTGCAGCCCCTGAGGCGGTGTCTAACCACCCGTCCTCGATTGGCGCAGTGGGCTCTGGGCTAAGGGTCGGAGCTGATGCAGGTGCGGCCTCTGGGGTACTGTTCGGCGGCAGAGCTAGGTCATACCCATCGTGACAGTGCGGCGCGTCCGGCTGTGGCTCGAATCCGTCGAAGATCAAGTCTCCGCGGATGTCGTCCATGTAATTCAAACTTCCAAATCTGACCTAATGGCCAGGGGCGTAGCTTTCAATCTGCTCCAGTTGGCCAAGCGAATTAGCCCGCAGTGCAAAGTCGTCGGATACGAAGATCTGTCCGGGGAGAAAAGTCTCACCCTGGACCGCATCACTATCGATGATAGTAGGAGCCATCAAGCCTAAAGGCGACGACATAGAGGAACTCTCAATGAAAGCACCAATGTCGGTGTCAAAACCGGCGGATCTCGGGTAGGGGTCCCGAACTGTGCATCTAGGTCGGATGGTAATAGGAGGCAGGGGACACAATGTTTTACCCAGGTTCGGGCCCTCTTGATGGAGGTAAAACCCTACGTTCTGCTTGATTGATTTTGATGATATGGGTAGTACAAGAGTAGATCTACCACGAGATCGAGGAGGCTAAACCCTAAAAGCTAGCCTATGGTATGATTGTATGTTATGGTTGTTGTCCTACGGACTAAAACCCTTCGGTTTATATAGACACCGGAGAGGGTTAGGGTTACACAAGGTCGGTTACAAAGGAGGAGATATCCATACCGTATTGCCTAGCTTGCCTTTCACGCCAAGTAGAGTCCCATTCGGACACGAGATGAAGTCTTCAATCTTGTATCTTCATAGTCTAACAGTCCGGCCAATGGAGATATTCCAGTTGTCCGGAGACCCCCTAATCCAGGACTCCCTCAGTCAACAATAATAATTCATGATAAAATATATTTGAATGGACATATGTACTTAGATCTTTCCCCACCACGTAATGCTTGCCGAGTAAAGAATAATTGAGGTTGAAATAACAAGGAATACTATTGACTCTTGCATAAAAGTAAATACATGAAAGTAAAAGATAGGCCCATCACAGAGGGAAGTAGAGGTTGTCATGCGTTTTTTAATTTTGGATGTGCAAACGCTTAATGCAAAGGAACGTCACATTATATTGCCCTTTGTGATAGCAACCTTTATTATGCAGTATGTCGCTTTTATTTCTTTACCATCACAAGTTCATACAATGCTTATTTTCCCTTACAATAAAAGATCATACATATTTAGGAGCATTTTTTATTGCTTTTTGCACCAATGACAACTTACTTGAAGGATCTTATTCAATCCATAGATAGATATGGTGGACACTCATGGCATGAAATGGGGTTTAAGGGTTTTTGAATGCACAAGTAGTATCTCTACTTAGTACAAAATTTTGGCTAGCAAAAGATCCTAAGCAAGCACCACATGTTGGAGGATCCATAACAATATAACTTCTATACAAATATACCCAAACATAACTCATTAGTTGTCTTCCTTGTCCAACTTCAACTAATTTTCTCAAGTGACCAATAGAAGATGTCCAAGATAGTATATTTATATGTGAAATCTCTCTTCCTTCAATATTCTTTCATGAATTGTTCAAGTGACCAATGTTGTGTTTGCTAACTTTCAATAAATTTTACCACCTATACTTCTTATATGTGAATTCATTACTACCCATGGGATAAGCATATGAAGCATATATAATTTCAGATTTACGATATTCAATTCATTCAACCATTTACTTATAGGATATAAGTGAAGCACGAGAGTAAATGACAAAACTACTCCAGAAAGATATAAGTGAAGATTAATGAGTAGTCAAATAGTCATGGAAGGACTCTCTCTCATTCAAGATTTCAGATCCAATGATTTTATTCAAACAGGAAGTAAAATGAAAATACGCTCCAAGCAAAACACATATCATGTGACGGATAAAAATAAAGCTCTGAGTAAGGTATACCAATGGTTTTGAAGACGAAAGAGGGGATGCAGAATACAAATATATCTCCGAGTAAGGTATACTGATGGTTTTGAAGACGAAAGAGGGGATGCCTTCCAGGGCATCCCCAAGCTTAGGCGCTTGAGTCTTCCTTAAATATTACCTTCGGGTGCCTTGGGCATCCCCAAGCTTAGGGTCTTTTCACTCCTTATTTATCGATATCTCACCCAAAACTTGAAAACTTCAATCACACAAAACTTAACGGAACTTCGTGAGATGGGTTAGTATGCTAAAAAGTAAATCATTCACTTTGGTACTATCAAGATAAGATTCATAATTGTTCTCACACAATGCCTACTGTACCATATTATTTCTACAATTTATATTGAGCAATATAAGCCATATAAACTAAAAAACAAGCAAACGATGCATTGAAAACAGAATTTGTCAAAAACAGAACAGCCTGTAATGATCTGAACAACAACCATATTTTTGTTACTCCAAAAATTCTGAATAAAAGTGTGGCTCCAATTGGAATTTCTCAGTGGCTCCGAAGTGAATAAAAGTAGCAACTTTCATATGCATCCATAGGTCTGAATGAAAACAATCGGTGGCTCCGAGTAAACACTTCAGGAGTGGCACATTCTTTGTTAGCGCTTTGGAAGTTCTGACTAGTTTTGCTCGTAATTTCCGATATGGTAATGGAAGGTTTACCTAGTGCTTCAGTGGTTTTGAATGGAATGGTTGGTGTCTTCAATTGAATAAGATGTGTACACCACTTATATCTAGATGATTTGATGGCCTCGAGTGGAGTGCTTCGGCGACACCGAGTTGAATGAAACTAGGAAGATATTGTGGAATCTTTGACGGATTTTGAGGAGCTTTTTGGAGGTTGATCTTTAAGAACATGGAGCAAATGGCTTATTACCATATTCTCATCCCATTTTGATATTATAGGAATGCCTATGGACTCAATGTGATCTTGGATCACAAATAAATATGTAGAATCCTTTGACTTGTTCAACACACTTCTTTTTAAGCATTTTTATGGGTCATCTTCCATTTCTATATTGTATACCTAAAATACTTTTTTTTTAAATATACTTTGAAGGAGACATTAGTTCTATAAAATATGTTGACATGAATTACCAAAATCCACCTTGAGAATTAGATGCACTTCAAGAGCCATAGCGGCCATACTTTGTAATGGGTCCCTTTCGGACATGTGGGGTTTTGGGTCCACAAATGACTTCTCAGCATGTCTTGTGTATTGCGCTCGTGGCGAGGCCACTCTGGCGATGTGTTTTGCACATTGTGCTCTACATGGGGCATAGAAAAACATGTGCACGTGTGAACATTTATATTGGTATATTTTTCTATATGTTTGGTCAATTTTTTTTACTTACGATAAACTCTATAACTTCAATTAATTTCGAAGGAAGGAGTAGTTAAAATTTGATATTATGTGTAGTGAGTGCTGCACCAGTATTTACGCATGAATAGCCGGCTGTGATGGAGAGTGGCGTTTTGGCTCATGGGAGCGTACGCTCCTGGTTTTTAAAATGTGTTTTAAACATACTTTCTCCGGTCCTTTTTAGTCCACGTATTAGATTTGTATTAAGTCAAACCATATAAAGTTTGACCAAATATATATTAAAATATATCAACATATATAATACCAAATATATATTCCATGAAACAACATTTCATAATAAATCTAAAAATATTGATTTGGCATTATGAGTGTTGATACCTTTTTCTATAAGTTTGGTTAAAATAGAGATACTTTGACTTCAGACAAAACTTATATGCAGACTAAAAAAGACCGGAGGGAGTATTTTGAAATGTCAAAATAATTCAAACAAAACTTGGCATGTATATCTCGATATTGTACATGCTCACAAAGTCATTTTACGAAAAAATGACAAGTTATATTTCGTGTGTGAAAAAGACAAAATCCGGTGTTAAAAAATGCTTTTCACAAGACATCATTTTGTCTTTTTACACAACTCACAAGAAATGTCAGTTTTCTATGAAACTTAACGTGCACACATATAATGTCGAGATGTATGCACCAAATTTTTGTTTGCAAATTTTCCACACTTCAAAATATATTTTTTAATTTTTTTTGCTTGCAGGAGCACGCGCTCCCAGGTGCACCAACGGAATTTCCGGTTGAGATGTTCCTTTTCCCTTGGATACATGCATGAAGTAACTGATCGTAAGGCTAGCCACAATGGATAATAACATAGACTAGTAACATGCATATGTTACTCGAAAATGCGTAGGAGCACTCAGCGACTCACCCCACCGAAATCTAACCCACTCATTAGCCTTGGGATCCACCTCTACTATATTAGCCAGTCAGTATTACAAGTTTATGCGATATGTATCTCTCATATGCTTTCTTGTATCTGGGCTGATATTCAATTTACTGACATTGTCAGGCACTACCAGCATGCAACAATTTAATGCAATCAATGCGTCCATGCTCCCCTCCCACTCCTCTCTCCTCCCCACCAGTGACCTTCTTCCTCAGGAGACCCATTCTTCCAAATCAATCCTTCGCCTAAATCCTGTTCTACGGTTCGTACATGGCTACACCTTCTTCCCCACTTATGCTTGCGACATGTTACAAATCCGGAGGAATTAGGAAGACCATGTCCACCCTGGCTGTCGTCCGAGCTTGCCGCGTTCTTCGTAGCCACTGTCGGCGACACCATGTTTGCCCTGGACGTTCTAGCGGCCAGCCACAATGTGTGAGAAGAAAACAAGGAGAAAGACTATGCCATCCATGACGAAGTAGCCGCCGTCTATTCTTGCCGCGTTATGTGCATCGTTGTAAGACAATAGGCTTTGGGGGAAACCGGCACAACCCTCTAGGGGTGGCCTATCACATATATATATAATGAGGTGGTATACAACGTTACAATATACACATGTAAATACAGTCTAACACCCTCCCTCAATCTTAGCCACTTTCTAATGAATCTAGAAGGGTAAGATTGCGCCTGCAAGTCTCAAACTGTGGCAAAGGCAATGGCTTGGTGAAGATGTCAGCAAGTTGATCCTTGGAAGAAATAAACTTGATCTGTAGTTGCTTCTGAGAGACACGTTCACGCACAAAGTGATAGTCAACTTCAATGTGTTTCGTTCGGGCATGGAATACCGGATTTGCAGAAAGGTATGTAGCACCGATGTTATCACACCAAAGAACAGGAGGCTGTGATTGGGGTATACTTAACTCCTGAAGGAAGGACTGTACCCAGATGATCTCTGATGTGGCATTGGCCACAGCCTTATACTCAGCCTCAGTACTGCTACGCGAGACAGTAGCCTGTTTCCGAGCACTCCAGGCAATCAGGTTAGAGCCAAAGAAGACAGCATAACCCCCCATGGATCGCCTGTCATCCGGATTGCCAGCCCAGTCTGCATCAGAATATGCTGAAAGACAACCAGAGTCAGACGGCCGAATATGCAAACCATGAGCCACCGTGAAACGAATATAGCGCAAAATCCGCTTAACAGCAGACCAATGAGTGTCACGGGGTGACTGCAGATACTGGCAGACTCGGTTAACAGCATAGGAAATGTCTGGTCGCGTGATCGTCAAGTACTGGAGCCCACCAACAATACTCCTGCACTCTGTCGCATCAGAAGAAGAAAGAAGCACACCATCAACAGCATTGAGCTTATCAGTGGTAGACATGGGTGTAGTCGTCGGTTTGCACTTAAGCATCCCAGCTCGCTGCAACAAATCCAGAGAGTACTTCTTCTGCGTCATAACAAGGCCAGCAGCACGAGAAGTAACCTCCACACCAAGAAAGTAATGAAGCTTCCCAAGGTCCTTGACCGCAAAATCAGCACCAAGTGAGCGAACAAGCGCAGTAGCAGCCGACTGAGAGGAGCTGACCAAAATGATATCATCTACATAGACCAACAAGTACATAGTAACCTCAGGCCTTTGAAGAAGAAACAATGAGGAGTCAGCAGTTGATGATGCAAAACCATGAGCACGAAGAGCCATTGCAAGAAGAGCATGCCAAGCACGAGGAGCCTGCTTCAGACCATAAATTGCCTTGGACAGACGACAGAGATGATCAGGGCGATCCGGATCAGAGAAACCCGGAGGCTGGCGCATGTAAACCTCCTCCGTCAAGACACCATGAAGAAAAGCATTTTGAACATCAAGCTGACGAAGAAACCAACCTCGAGTAACAGCCAGAGAGAGAAGAAGTCTGATGGTAGTAGGCTTGACCACTGGACTGAAGGTGTCTTCATAGTCAAGTCCAAAACGTTGTCGAAAACCACGAGCAACCAGACGAGCCTTATAGCGCTCAATGGACCCATCAGAATGCCTCTTCACTTTGAAAACCCATTTGGAATCAATGACATTTACCCGTGATTGTGGAGGAACAAGAGCCCATGTCTGATTGCGAAGAAGCGCTTGATACTCCTGCTCCATGGCCTCTCTCCAATGAGGAATGCGCATAGCAGCTTGATACGTGCGTGGCTCAGAGGATGGATCTGCGAGAGCAGCAGACATGCACGCCGCTAACCAAGCAACTGTGCCATCGTGACGTTGCTTAGGCTGAAAAATGCCACTCCGACTACGCGTATGTGGACGTAGAGCAGCAGCAGGAGCCGGCGGAGGCGAAGGTGACGGAGACGTAACGGTCGCCGGAGATGCAGGAATCACCTCAGGCGAGCTCGGGACAGATGACTCCAGGCTGCATGGCGAAGACTGGCCCGACGACAGGGGCTCAGAGTCCATGGGCGAACCGAGAGTGGGCGAGGCCAGCTCCGGTGACACCGGTCCAGACGGCCTTGGCGAGGCGAGAGCAGGCGAGGCCAGCCCTGGTGAGAAGGGCCCAGACACCCTGGGCGAGGCAGGGGCGGGCGAGGCTAGGCCTGGTGATGACTGCCCCGACGCCCTGGGCGAGACGGGGGCCGAGGAGGCCGGCCCAGTCGGCGGGGTTGCAGGGCGCGACGATGGCGAAGGCAGCCCAGAAGCCAGAGGCGACCGGGCCAGGACGTCGATCGGCCGTGCATGAGCACGGAAACCGAGGCCATGCAGGGGCGCCATGTGCTCCTCATGCACAACAGAAGGTGCCGAGGATGAAGGCGATGGCGACGAAGAGGAAGATGGCACTTCCAGAATCTCCAAACGAGCCCCACGACCAGTGCCTGCACCATGATTAGGCAACAATAAAGGAGAATATGCAACATCATCAAATTGGTCAGAAGCAACAGAGGATGAATGCATGACAGGTGGCTCGGTAGTGGACACAGGGAGTTTGGCAAAGGGAAAAACATGCTCATCAAACACAACATCCCGAGAGATGTAGACACGATTAGTGGGCACATGAAGACATTTGTATCCTTTATGAAGAGAGCTATAACCAAGAAAAACACACTTCTTGGAACGAAACTCGAGCTTACGCTTGTTATATGGACGGAGATGGGGCCAGCAAGCACACCCAAACACCTTGAGAAAGGTGTAGTCCGGTTGTTCATTAAGGAGAACTTCAATGGGAGTCTTCATATTCAAAACACGAGTGGGGGTACGATTGATGAGAAAACATGCAGTGGTGAAAGCATCACTCCAAAAACGAAACGGAACAGATGCATGGGCCAAAAGAGTCAGACCAGCTTCAACAATGTGACGATGCTTACGTTCTACTGAACCATTCTGCTGATGTGTATGTGGACATGCTAAACGGTGAGTGATCCCAAGCGACTGAAAGAAAGAGTTGAGGTTGCGATACTCGCCACCCCAGTCCGACTGAACATGAACAATTTTGTGCTTGAGAAAGCGTTCAACATGTTTTTGGAATTGAACAAAAATGTCAAACACATCAGATTTACGTTTGATAAGATAAAGCCAGGTAAAGCGGCTGTAAGCATCAACAAAACTGATATAGTAATTATGACCACTAACAGAAGTCTGAGCAGGACCCCATACATCTGAAAACACAAGTTCTAAAGGATGTTTCACCTCACGACTGGACTCCGAAAAAGGAAGTTGATGACTCTTCCCCTGCTGACAAGCATCACACACTGCTACATCTTTATTACTAGACACACTAGGAAGCTCATGACGACGCAAAACATGCCGGACAATAGGTGTGGCCGGGTGACCAAGACGAGCATGCCACTGTGACGGAGATACCCGAACTCCACTGAAGACACGAGCGACGCCAGGATGCTCCAGACGATAGAGACCTTGGCAGAGCCGCCCACTAAGAAGAATGTCCCTCGTACCCCGATCCTTAATAAAAAGATCAAAAGGATGAAATTCACAAAGCACATTATTATCACGAGTGAGTTTAGGAACTGAAAGAAGATTACGTGTCACAGATGGAACTCGAAGAACATTGCGAATTTGAAGACTCCTATTGGCATGTCTAGTGAGAAGTGATGCTTGACCAATATGAGAGATGTGCATACCTGCTCCATTGGCGGTGTGGATCTTGTCGGAGCCATGGTAGGGTTCACGAGTGTGAAGCTTCCCCATCTCACTGGTCAGGTGCTCTGTCGCCCCAGAGTCCATGTACCAGTGGGGATCAATGGAGTAGGACTGAGTGTGTCCCTGTGGCTTCTGCGGCGGCGGACGATCAGCCATGGCGACCTGACGAGCAAAGTTGCGTGTATCCTTCCCGTCATTGCCGAGACCAAGAAAACCCCGCTGGAAGCGCTTGTGACACTTCGAGGCCCAGTGCCCATCGCGACCACAAAGCTGGCACACACGTGGACCGCCAGCCCCTGGTAGCGTCGCAGTAGGAGGAGGGGCCGAGGCGGGTGGTGGTGACTGCCCCGAAGGAGCCCTGGATGAAGCAGAGGAGCGACCACCCTTGGTGGCGGCGTTTGCCGAGAGGGCGCCGTTGCCCCTGGATCGGCGCGTCTCGACTCGTTGCTCAGTAAGCAGGAGGCATGAAAAGACCTCGTGTGCTGGCATGGGCGTGGAGTTGCCCCTCTCATTGATGATCTCGACTAGGGCGTCATACTCCTCATCAAGACCATTGACAATAAACGAGTTGAACTCGGAGTCGGTGAGGGGCTGTCCAATGGAGGCCAGCGTGTCGGCGAGACTCTTGACTTTGTTGTAGAACTCAGTGGCGGTGGAGTCAAGCTTCTGACACTCCCCAAGTTGGCGACGGAGCCCAGATACACGAGCCTGCGACTGTGCCGCAAACGAGCGCTCAAGAATAGTCCATGCCTCGTGGGACGTCTTGGCGAAGACAACAAGCCCAGCAACGGCCGGAGAGAGCGACCCCTGGATGGAGGAGAGGTTCGCCTGATCCTGCGCTGTCCAGACACGGTGAGCCGGATTATAGACCGGACCGTGCACGCTGTCAACCAGCGCAGGAGGGCAAGGGAGAGAGCCGTCGACATAGCCAAGCAGATAGTGACTCCCAAGAAGCGGAAGAACCTGCGCGCGCCAGAAGATGTAATTGTCCGACGACAACTTGATGGTGATGAGATGGCCGAAGTGAAACGGCGGCGGCGGCTGCGATCCCATCGAGGAGACTGGCTGAGGTGAGACCACCGTGGAGACAGTCAGAGGGGCAGCCGGCGCGGTGACAGAGGGCGCGATGGCCGCGGTTGACGCCGCGAAGCCTGCCAGCGCGACGTCCTCCGCCACCAGCGGCGCAGTGGCCGAGGGCGCGACAGCCGCGGTTGACGGGGCGGCGGCGGTGTGGGCCACAAGCGCCTGCCCGGGCGAAGTAGCAGCCGGCGGGAGTGCGAAGAGGGAGCCGACGCTCCGTGTCCCGATCGGCGCCTGAAGAGAGGCGGCATCCAACGGCCTCGAGAGAAGTGCCGCGAGGGAGGCCGGCAGAAAACCGGTGACGGTGGAGCCGGACGCAGCGGCGGACGTCATAGCAGTCGGGCGACGGCGACGGCGGGGGCGGCGGCGGCGGCGGTGGCGGCGGCGGCGGCGGCGGTTTAGGGTTTTTAGGCGGAAGCGGACGTAACTTAGCGTGATACCATGTAAGACAATAGGCTTTGGGGAAAACCGGCACAACCCTCTAGGGATGGCCTATCACATATATATATAATGAGGTGGTATACAACGTTACAATATACACATGTAAATACAATCTAACAATCGTGTTTGCACACCGCGCCTGCCTTGGGCGGCGACTGCATGTTCCGCGTGACCACGGCCAGCGAAGCGGCGACATTGCATCGCTTCCTAGCACGACATGAGCTGGCCGCTTCCTCGAGCCGCATGTACGTCACTCGCATCCTCGTCGTCTCGTTGTCAAACTCAGCATGACCGTCGTTCGCGTCCTGGTCAACCCCGTCGTCGTCAAGCTGGCCATGGATGTGCTTCGCTTCACCAACAACAACAGTGTCATGTACGCCGTGCTAGGTCCATGGCCGGCGTCATTGGCCTAGGTTTGCACATGGTCGGCGTCCCCCCGCGCCCAGTCCCTGCTTGATATATAGCCATGAACTTGCTCCACTCCGCTCAACTTGGAGCTATCTAGTGGAGGAACTATCTCTGTTCACTATACAGGAATAGCTTCAGCTTGGGGCTTACCAGGAACCATGTACGAACTTCCCCGCTTACTTTTCCTCTTCACTTGATTTGGGATGTTGGGAAGAAGAACAATGCGGGCTTCGCAAGGTTCCTGCTTCTTTCGGATCTGGCAATGGAGTCCGTGCAGCTCGTGGTAAGGAAGCAGACGGGAGAGAGTTAATTAGGCCTGCCCCTGGTCTTTACTACACCGTTGGGCGGTACACATATATTAAATGGCCCAACACCGGTATGAACTGTTTCATTCTACGCCGGGTCTTGTATTCCCACATTAACAAAACATTTAAGAAAAGTGGCACTGATCCCGAGAGAGTAGGGGAGCGGGGGCGATTCGCCGAGTGCTTTTAGTCCACTTTCATATGTTACTAGTCTATTTTTTCCGTTCACGAATAAGTGTACATCTAATTTTTGTTCTAAATTAAAGTTTTAAAGTTTTGATCAATATTATAGAAAAAAGTAGTAGTATATATGACATCAAATTGGTATATTATAAAAGTACATTTCAAACGAATCTAGCGATACTAATTTAGTGTCATAAATGTTGCTACTTTTCCTTATAAAGTTGGTCAAATTTTAAAACTTTGACTTAGAACAAAAATTAGATGTACACTTATTCGTGGACGAAGGGAGTATGTTACTACCTCTACAGTGAGGAGTAACATACTCCCTCCGTCCGATAAGAAGTGTACGTTTAGCTTTAAATTTGTCCATAAAAATGTGTACTACTATTTTCCCAATGCATTTTAAAGTAGAAAAAAAATTCTTGTCTCTCATCACACGGTAATCAAGACCAATAACAATCTACACATGATCTTTTTAATTTTTACATGCACTTAACTCATTGGGAGTTGAATAATTAAAGAGAAGAGAGATGGTGACTTGCACCTTCTCAATGCATTTTTTACTTGACTCTATAATTTGTCTTAAAATATCTAGATGTACACTCTTCACCGGACAAAGGGAGTATATGTGATAACATGCAACATTTTATTTATTAGGCTATAGACTCATCTTACCTTATATGTGTGATGTTACTCATATGTTACCACTTTTTTTGTCTTTATTCGTTTATTGCTTGCCACATCATCTATTTTATAGACATGTGTGACATTACTATCATGTTACTTTCATTGTAGGTAGTCTAAAACAAACGAGCAAAACAATGAGGCATAATATTATCTCGTATCTGTATTGGTTGCGGCGACTTCTTACAGTAAAACCAAACTTTTAAAGAATGCATCCGTATGTTTATGAACCTTGAAGCTTCCAGCGAAGCCGCAAGCCTGCAAGCAAAACTGACAAGTGGAAACGCATACACAAGTAATCGTGACAGACGCATGTCACGGACGGCTATCATCTTGCTATAGTAATGATCAACTCAACTGCCGGGGCAGCTCCTCCTGGTACTCATTGACATTGGCCAGTCAGTACTGCTGCATGGGGGAGTTGAGCCCCTCCTGCATGGCCATGGGGTGCGGCGCGTTGTGCCGCTTGGACAAGGACGTCATGGCCAGCGACACCCTGAAGGACGCCCGCCGCTCAAGGCGCTTCACGGTGAACCGCGTGTAGGCGACGCGGAGGTAGGGCGCGGCGGCCTCCTTGACCTTGAGGACAAAGAAGAAGGTGATGCGGTAGGCGAGGAGGAGGATGAAGATCATGGCTAGGTCTAGCCACTTGGAGTAGCTGACGCTCAGCCCCATCATGTTGGTGATGATGAACTCGCCGGTCAGCTTCTCGCCTCCCGGCGTCATCGGCTCGAACTCCAGCCCGAGCAGGTCGTTCTTGTATGCACCCTGCATGCCAAGGCAGTGATTTCAGTTTCAGATGCAAGCTAGCTAGAGGACGTGGGCATAGCCCAGTGGTTGGGGGCGCATGATTGTAAACCTAACGACCAGAGTTCGATCCACGTCGGGGACGAATTTCTGGAATTCTCATGAGGGATGCTTCTTCTATATCAATAAAACCGTGGGTGCTAGTGCCCATGGAGTTTCATTTTTTCAGATGCAAGCTAGCTAGTAGGATTTTACTTGCATAATCCATTGCAGCTGACCGATCAAAAGCTGTACCTTCAAACCCCAAGAGCCGTAGACAATGTAGGACACTGGGTATTTCCAGAAAATCTTGGGAAGTTCCGGAAGGAGCCGGAAGAATCCAGACGTCAGCATCATGATCCCCTGCAAAATGCAAGCATCGATCCTGTCAGACACCAGAATGCACGTGCCAAGTGATGAAATACATATATAGAAGAAGAAAATATTGGTTGCAGAATTACAATGACGCCGGCGCCAAGGATGAGCCCCATGAGGAAGTTGGGCACAAGGGCGGAGATGATCATCATGAGGCTCTCGATGACGGAGACGCCACCATAGAGGTTGAGGGCGAAGAAGGCGAAGTAGCTGAATCCTGGCCGGAACTTGACCATCCAGTATGTGATGGAGGCGCTGGCCCAGGACATGGTCAACAGGAAGGGCATGGACGAGAGGAAGTTGGAGATGATGTAGGCGGCGACGCCGTAGTGGCCGTTCTGCCGCTCGAGGGAGAAGACCTTCATCTCCTCGATGAAGGAGGGGAAGCCGCCGATGGACATGAACGTCATGAAGCCGGAGACGAAGCCGCCGCACGAGGCGCGCGCCTGGATCGCGGTGTAGCCGTTGCCGACGTCGTAGTAGATGGTGCCGAGGCAGATGGCCATCAGGACGTAGATGATGATGCGCAGCCTGTAGTAGCCGAAGTCACGGTACATGTTGATGTAGGAGCGCTTGGTCAGCGTGCGCAGCTGCTTGCACCAGGTCGCTTGGCTGCCCTTCACTGCCTCCTCCATCACACCCTCCTGCAAATCCAATGCAACAACATCAAAATTTAGAAGAAGAAAAAAAAACTCAGATCGAAGGAAATTTCAGAAAGATGCTTGGAATTTGGGAGTGGCTTACTATTTTGCTTATCTCGTGTATCGTGTTCCTAACCATCATGGCGTAGTCTGAGATCCGGTACTTATCCACGAGCCGCTCTCTGATCTCCGTAGTCGAGTACTTCAACAGGGGATCAAGATCTGCCTCCTTCAAACAAAAATGCATTTACCCCGATCAGAAAACATGTACCAAACGTCACCATGCTGCTCATACTGCATTAAAAAGGAAAACCAGTCCTAAATTTGCTCATACTGCTCGGAGCTTCATGGATCCTTTCAGGGCCGTGGCGACATCGTCGAAGTCCGAATTAACGCACCGGAGGAAGTGGTCGGATGGGTTCCTCCGGCTTGGGCAGGGGAATCCGGTTTCTGCAAAGAACTGACAAAAAACAAAAGCAACCGTATTTTTGAGCGCAAGTTCTCGTACAAAACACATGCAAGCGATTCGTGTGACCTTACATGTAGTACTGTAGTAGTAGTACCTGTGGTGCAAGCTTGGCGTCCCCGAAGTAGACGCTCTCGCCGCTGGAGAGGAGGCAGAGATCGTCGAAGAGTGCGAACACCTCGCTGCTGGGCTGGTGCACCGACGAGACAATGGTGCGTCCGCCATCGATGGCGAGTGTGCGGAGCGTCTCGATGACGGAGAAGGCGGAGGCGCTGTCAAGGCCGCTGGTGGGCTCGTCGAGGAAGAGGAGGCGCGGCCGGGTGAGGATCTCCAGCGCGATACACAGCCGCTTCTTCTCGCCGCCGCTGATGCCCCGGAGGTGCCACGTGCCGATGGGCCGCTCAGCGCACTCCCGGAGGCCCATCTCGTCCAGCGTGTCGTCGACCACCCGGCGCACCTCAGCCTTTGACATGCTCGACGGCAGCCGCAGCTGCGCCGAGTAGGTGACCGTCTCCCGGACGGTCAGCGTGCCCAGCAGAACGTTCTCCTGTGTCACGTACGCCTGTAGACCGAGGTACACACCACCGACGTCAAACACTTGAGAGCTCACTATATCTTGGTTCCTGGTATCGGAGTTATTAAGACAAATTTGGTAGCTCGTATTTTCAGTACAACATTCAAGGGTATTTCGGATTCAGCTGGATCCTCCTTTTATGTTAATATATTGTGTAATCTTATCCCCATCCAGTGATAATTCGTACTACTTCCATATGGAACCTGCTTTATGTCGTGAAATTGATTGTATGTACTGCCCCGCAAAGGAAGGAATTAAATTGTACTGAGTTAAACTAGAATAACTAATTTCACAACTATACGCCACACATAATCGTTCTTGAAATTGCTACTATCCAGTACCCACTACCCACACCTGCCGTGTAGCATCAGAATTTCAGTATTGATTAGTTCTTTTAATCATTTGGTTTATGTTCTGACACTGATTGGTCTTAAACACTCAACAACTACTTAAACTGCAGTTAGTCATATTTACCACACGGCCATGTTCCTTATATACGCAAAACAACTATTGAAAATTTTGGTAAGACTAGGAGGTCATCTTTCTGGCAAGAGGGTGCTGCAAAAAGGAGGTATCATCTCGTAATGTGGGACCCGAGGTTTGGGCATGAAAAACTAGCCTAAACTAAATAATAGCTTAATGTGCAAATGGTTTTGTTGTTTGGAAGCTGAATCTGAACCCTGGCAACTTTTTGTGAGAGCTAAATACCCGAGTGGAACTGAAATCTTGGGAGTTCGGCATAGGGCACATGAGTTTTGGGTTGTTTAACACATACTTACTTTTTATATTTTCAGGAGCATATGACTAGATAAATTTTACAAGTTTGGCATGGTTAAGGATTTTACCGGAATCTGAAATTTGCACTTCCTTTTTCCTGGAAGAGAAGCATTCCATTTACAATTTGCAGCCTTACACAAATCAAAATTTTACACAAGAGGAGAGTGTCTATTCCACATTAATTATTTTCATTGACTAATACCATTAGTGTGTGGCATGCATGTCAAACTGAAAGCGATTGACAACTGCAGTTTGTAATATGACATACTGAAAGGGATTGACAACTGCATTTTGTAATACAATGCATCCTCCTATTTAACATGAAACAAGAATCGGTTGGGCTTTTAATGGCAGTGTCATTCTCGTAGTACATGTTCCGTGGCAACAGTCTGACAAAGTACCTTGAGACACTCAGCTGAAATGGACTTAGGCTATTTTTGGCACTGTTCAGTGGCATTTCAAAAGCATGCGTATTATTATTTCTACCTTAGAATGTGATAGCTTGTTGAGATAAGATCTATTTTAGATCATTATTAGATGTCAACTCTGAACTGCCCAAGATACTTTCCTAAGCAGTATAGTGCCTCAAGTTCCATAGAAATTAAAGTAGAGTCGTCAAAAGGAATCATATCTAAAAACTGAATTCAGATGGGAAATTAACCACCAGAAGACTAATTATGGAGTATGAACCGGCACATGAAGGGCTTGATGTGTTCCAAAGCCTAGCTACCAACTAAGGCTTGCATTCGGTACCATCCATATGATCCATCAGAATTAGAGGGGATCAAAAGAGCCATTCCGTGGAAGACGGGTTTTTAGCCGGTGTTAGTTTTTACGGAAAGGAAAGAATGCCCCCAGCCTCCGCATCGATCGATGCCTGCCGCAATGGATACATAGAGCATGCTTGGATACGTTTTAGTCCCATGACTAAAAGTAGTGGGACTAAAACTTGCTAGTCTCACCCATGCTTGGATCCAAGTACTAAAGAGACTAAAATCTAGTTATTGAGCATTTATTATCCTCCAAACCCTCCAATCCAGAACTAAGGAGAGGAATTAAATGAGGAGAGAGAGAGCTAATACATATTTTAGTAGGTTTCCCATGACTAAAAGATTTTAGCCTCAAGACTAGTCCTAGCCTCTCTTTAGTCAGGGGTGCTTGGAACTTTAGCCTCTAAAAGAGACTATTTTTAGTCAGACTAAAAATAGTCCCTTGTATCCAAGCACCCTCATAGACGTCAGATAACAAAGTCAGCGATCGGATTGTCTCGGTATGAGCTTAACGGTAACTACAACTACTGTTATGCATGCTGCTCTTAGCCAATACAGTCTGAAATCAGTCTGAACTTAACTTGACCCCTGATTATCCAACCTTTCAGCTGGGGTAATAAAGGTGCTTATGGTCACTTTGTGCATAGGGAGTACTCCTACTCAACATGGTGACTGACAAATTCGTCAGACAAACGTTTTGAAGAAATTAAAGAAATCGTAAGCATGGTACTGAAGCTTCATTTTGTTGACACGACGTCTTGATCAAGAAAATGGGAATGAAGCGCATGATAAGTTTTGTTGCAGGAAATAGCTCACTGTTAAGAGTATAATTAGGCTTGTACTATAATTTTCACACTCACCACCGCGCCAAAGTCGAGCCGCCTCTTCTTGCCGTTGAGCAGCACCTTGCCGGTCTGGAGCACATTCCTCGCCAGCCTCCCTGCAACGAACGCAGAAATTATTAATTTTCTACTATTACAACAACAAAAAGAAATCCGAAAGGAGAGGGTAAACCCGCTGGAACAAACGTGCCAGAACTGGATCCAGAGGAGAGTATGTAGATTGGGATGCATACCAGAGAGGGAGTCGAGGAGGGTGGACTTGCCGGAGCCGGAGGGCCCCATGATGGCGACGATCCTGCCGGGCACGGCGTAGCCGTACAGCCCTTGCAAGAGCTTCTTGGTCGGCCGGCCGCCGGACCCGGGCAGCACGGCCGTCAGGTTCTCCCATGTCAAGCTCGCCCCTCCCGTCTCAGCGTACCGCGCCGCCGGCGACAGCGCCCCCGCCCACGCCGTCCCGTTCCCCTCCCCCATTTCCTCTCCGCTACCACCTAGTCGGTTTTCCCTCTCTTCAACTCCGAGATGGATGCAAGCACATGCCCGCGACTCCTCTCCTCCAGCGCAGCCGAGCAAGGCAGGCAGCTTAGCTTAGCTACCCAGGAACCCCCCATAATTAATGCTGGGAGAGAAAAGGAGAGAGAGAGAGAGAGTGAGAAACAGAGGCATTGCTCGGCTGGAATTTATGCTGCCGCGTTCTCTCGATGTTGGACCTCGTTTTCTCCACGGCGCTTCACTTCATTTTCAATTTACGGTTGGGGAGGTGACGAGAGAGAGAGGCATGGATGGGGCTGTGAGCAGCAGCGGCCTAGCCCTAGCCGCCTAGCAGATCACGCATTCATGGTGGCGGGGGTTGCGAAGCAGGTGGTAGTAACTGTGGCTAATTAAAGTCGGCCTGGGATCGACGGGTGCACGCCACCACAACACCGCCGCTCCTTGGCTCTGTCATTTCCTCGTTAATCAATGGAATTAGCTGGGGCGGGTTGGGTTATTAATCGGGTATTAATCCGACAGGGGTGCCATGAAAGAGCCAACGACGTGAAAGAGCCAAGGAGCGGCACTGCTGTAGGGCTTGTTCTTTGCACGAAACCCTCTAGTTTTTCTCTCTATCAAATCAAGGCCTTTGCCTCTTTGGTGTAAGTACAGTCACAGTTTGAGCGCATCGCAAAAAAACAAAAAAACAGTTTCAGCGAACGACAAGAAATTCCCCTCCCGCTCCTCCGGATCTAAAGGCCTTTTTTAGGAATTTATACGATAGAATTTTAAAAAGAAAAATGGAAAAGATCATGCCCGGACGTCCGTTTTCAAGGAATTTGGTCCGAATGCTTTAATCACCGTCCGTTTGCGCTGCACGAATCTTGACACTCGTTTTGTTAACACGTCATCTCCTAAGTTCATTCGTCCCGACGGGTGGTTCGCCCAAACCTTTTTTTCTTTAACTCGACCAAAAAGTGTCTGCACTCTCATACCAACCAGATCCCCTTCTTGTACTCTCATACCAACCAAATCCCCTTCCAGTCTCATTTCTATCGGCCCAAACCATATCCTCTACCCGATGGCGGGGCTCAAGGAGGACGATGAGTCATCAGCGAGAGCTGCTTGCTCACGGGGAAAACGGTCACGACAACCTTTGGGGGGGGGGAGGCGGAGGTGCTGCTCGCAGGGAGCAGCGGCGGCGACGACTACCCCTCCAGCAGAGCTGTTCAACATCGCGGCAGGGCCTACCACGGCTCTGACACGTTGCATACGTGGGGGCCTACCATGGTGCCGTGATTTCCTTTGGCACGTCGACAAGGTGGACTTCTACGTCTGCGCTGGAGCCTACCTCGGCGCCATCTTCGGCAGAGTCGAGATGGGGCAGGTGGTGGTCGTGCCCATCTCGGTGTTGCGGGTGCTGCTCTTCATGGCGCGGCCAAGGACCGCGGTTATGGGCAACGGGCCGGACACGACCATCTACCAGCAGATGGACCAATACACGATGGTGGGAACTGTGTCCGACATGCTCGTACTGTGCATGGACTCGCCCATCTACTTCGCCAACTCCGGCAACATGCGCGAGAGGATCACCCTGGTGGATTGACGACGACGACGACGAACGGACCATCTCCAAGGGTGAGACCGGCATGCATACGTCGTCCTTGATATTAGTGCTAAGTTACAACAACTTGGTCTGAATTTTTGCCCACACCTAAGTATCTCAAGCAGAGCATGTCTAAAACTTGTTCTTTCTGGATGCAGCGGTTGGCAGCGTCGACGCCAGTGGCACGAGCATGTTGGACGAGCTCAAGAAGATCATGAACAGGAGGGCATCCAGGTAAGAACGGAGTTATGAGATCATCACTACTACCGTTACACCCACAACCTTTGCTGATACATACACTGGAACTATTACTAGAGCTCACACACGCCAATTAAATTACCAGGTACTTTCGTTTCTTGGTAACGACTCTAATGTTCATGAAAATATAATATTTTCTTAATTGGATACATTTGTTTTTCTTACAAATGAAGCGCTCAGCATGGACAAGAAGGGTGGACATTGGAGCATGATCAAGCATGGAAAGGATGGTGCATGCAAAGGGAACAAGAACAGAGTTTTCAGTGGAATTTTCAACACTTTGGAGCCACCATGATGACATACAAGGACATGAACGAAATATACAACATGACCTTTTATAAATTTCGTCCATAGCTTAATGTAGGTGCCGCGCCACCTTATTTTTGGTGGCCAGGCCCATGTAATTTCGAAATACACTTAATAGGAAGTTTTTAGAGTCCGTATTAATATGAAAAAAGACTTAGGACATAATTTAGTCCCACCTTGTCAAGGGAGGACGAAATTCCCCTCCGTCTCCCTATAAATACGACCATTAGTTTTGGAAAAGCGACGGAGAGGCTAGATGGCATTGAGAAGACAATTAACACTAAGTTGGAGGCTAAGTTCAATGAAGTGCTCGCGTGTCTACCACAACCACTGGTTGCACCTTTCGCACCTCTGCAACAACAAGAATAACGTCGCTTTCCTGATCAAGTAGGACAAGCAAAGCATGTTCCCAGTGCCCAACACCAACGTTCTAGTGCCACTTCTACTGTTGATGACGCTTTTGTGTCTCCTGCTGCTACTTCTGCGTCTCCTACTGCTACTATCGAGGAGTACAACGAATACAAGGGTGATTACGAGGATTAGGTTGCTCCAAATCAGAATTACGTGCAACCACCAGCAACACCAAGTCGTCCACATGCCTACAATCACAACGGTAGGGCTGCACCACCCCCTCAGGTACGAGATAATGAGCAAGTCCCTAAACTGAAATTGAATATTCCGCCATTTGTGGGTAGATACATTCCTGATGTATATCTTACTGGTTTTGCGAAGAGGATGGGTCAGCAGTCCCCCGCACCTTTGGATCTATAAATAAGCATTTCGTTCTAAAGCTGAAAGGACGGGTCTACGAAAAAGGTGGCATTGGGCCGTTCGCCTTCTAAAAAGGTGCAAGACAGTCAAAGTTGGCCCTTGCCCCAAGGTAAGCATTAAACTCCGATGGACCCACCGTGATCTAATGATGTCCTTGGACTCTGGATTGTTGAAACGTGCCAGGTACAAGTGCGGAATTAGCATGACCGCGCTGGGCGGCAAGCCTTTAATGTTAATCCGGATTCTGGATAGTATACAGAAAAAGAACACAACTCCGGACGGTACAAGGAAGGGTGAAGAACTCACCTCGCAAGCCGGCGATTTGAAGACGCTAGAAGACAATCCCCGACATTTCAGGCTAGTTCAGGGGCTACTGAGGGAGTCCTGGATTAAGGGGTCCCCGGGCCGTTGGCCCATTGCTTATGGGCCGGACTGGTGGTGTGCCCTCCAAGTCGAGATTTAGCGTGATAGAGCGCGGAACCGTAACTGGATAGGAGATCTTCGGAGTCGTGGTGTGCCCTCCAAGTCAAGTTTTAGCGTGATCTTTCCTTTATTGTAACCGATCGCATGTAACCTAACCCTACTGGTGTGTATATAAACCAAGGGGTTTTAGTCTTTGGGGCTAGAGCTACATCCATCACTGAAGGAAATATGCCCTAGAGGAAATAATAAAGTTGTTATTTCATATTTCCTTATTCATGATAAAGGTTTATTATTCGTGCTAGAATTGTATTGATCGGAAACTTAAATACATGTGTGAATGCATAAACAAATACCGTGTCCCTAGTAAGCCTCTACTTTACTAGCTCGTTAATCAAAGATGGTTAAGGTTTTCTAACTATAGACATGTGTTGTCATTTGATAACGGGATCACATCATTAGGAGAATGATGTGATGGACAAGGCCCATCTGTTAGCTTAGCATATTGATCATTTAGTTTATAGATATTGCTTTCTTCATGTCAAATACATATTCATTCGACTATGAGATTATGCAACTCCCGGATACCGAAGGAATACCTTGTGTGCTATCAAACATCACAATGTAACTGGGTGATCATAACGATGCTCTACAGGTATCTCTGAAGGTGCTTGTTGAGTTGGCATATATCGAGATTAGGATTTGTCACTCCGAGTATTGGAGAGGTATCTCTGGGCCCTCTCGGTAATACACATCATAAGCTTGCAAGAAAATGACTAAGGAGTTAGTAACAAGGTGATGTATTACGGAACGAGTAAAGAGACTTGCCGATAACGAGATTGAACTAGCTATGAAGATACCGACGATCAAATCTCAGGCAAGTAACATACCGACGGACAAAGGGAATTATGTATGTTGCCATAATGGTTCGACCGATAAAGATCTTTGTAGAATATGAAGGAGCCAATATGGGCATCCAGGTTCTATTGGGGAACGTAGTAATTTCAAAAAAATTCCTACGCACACGCAAGATCATGGTGATGCATAGCAACGAGAGGGGAGAGTGTTGTCTACGTACCCCCGTAGACCGTTCGCGGAAGCGTTATATCAACGCGGTTGATGTAGTTGTACATCTTCACGTCCGACCGATCCAAGTATCGAAAGCACGACACCTCCGAGTTCTGCACACGTTCGGCTCGGTGACATCCTCGTCTTC
The DNA here is from genome assembly GCF_018294505.1 of Triticum aestivum. Lineage (NCBI taxonomy): Eukaryota > Viridiplantae > Streptophyta > Magnoliopsida > Poales > Poaceae > Triticum > Triticum aestivum. The sequence continues at coordinate 155,624,281 of NC_057794.1, read as the reverse complement.
TCGATCCAGCAAGAGGGGTGAAGTAGTAGATGAGTTCCGGCAGCACGACGGCGTGGTGACAGTGTTGGTGAAGAACAATCTCCGCAGGGCTTCGCCTAAGCACTACGAAAACTATGACGGAGGATAAACTAGAGGGGACGGGGTTGCCCGCACACGGCTTGGTGTTTCTTGATGTGTCTTTGGTGCTAGCCCTACCCCTCTATTTATATGTTGAGCCCTGGGGTCAAAACTTGGAGTAAAAGCCTCCTCAAAGTTGGTTTCACCCGAAAGGCAAGAGTCCTTCTCGGACTCCAGGGCTAGACGCCAGGGTTCCTGGCGTCTACCACCTAGACGCCAGGGTTCCTGGCGTCTAGCCTCTGGTCTCCGCAAAACTTCCTTTTGCACTTTCCAAAAGCCTCGTGGGCTTTCCCCTTTGGCCCAGATAAAGTGTTCTCGTGCCCAAACATTTCGGGAAACATCCGGAACCCCTTCCGGTGAATTCTGAAACCCTTCCGGAGATCAAACACTACTATCCCATATATCAAACTTTATCTCCGGACCATTCCGGAGTTCCTCGTCATATCTGTGATCTCATCCCGGACTCTGAACAACATTCGATCATCAACATACATAACTCATATAGTACTATATCATCAACGAACGTTAAGTGTGCGGACCCTACGGGTTCGAGAACTATGTAGACATGACCGAGACACCTCTTTGGTCAATAACCAATAGCGGGACCTGGATGCCCATATTGGTCAGACCGCATAACAACATACGTTGTTCCCTTTGTCATCGGTATGTTACTTTCCCGAGATTCGATCATCGGTATCTCAATACCTAGTTCAATCTCGTTACCGGAAAGTCTCTTTACTCATTCCGTAATACATCATCCCGCAACTAACTCATTAGTTGCAATGCTTGCCAGGCTTATAGTGATGTGCATTACCGAGTGGGCCCAGAGATACCTCTCCGACAATCGGAGTGACAAATCCTAATCTCGAAATACGCCAACCCAACAAGTACCTTTGGAGACACCTGTAGAGCACCTTTATAATCACCCAGTTACGTTGTGACATTTGGTGGCACACAAAGTGTTCCTCCGGTAAACGGGAGTTGCATAATCTTATAGTCATAGGAACATGTGTAAGTCATGAAGAAAGCAATAGCAACAAACTAAACGATCAAGTGCTAAGCTAACGGAATAGGTCAAGTCAATCACATCATTCTCCTAATGATGTGATCCCGTTAATCAAATGACAACTCATGTCTATGGTTAGGAAACTTAACCATCTTTGATCAACGAGCTAGTCAAGTAGAGGCATACTAGTGACACTCTGTTTGTCTATGTATTCACACATGTATTATGTTTCTGGTTAATACAATTCTAGCATTAATAATAAACATTTATCATGAAATAAGGAAATAAATAATAACTTTATTATTTCCTCTAGGGCATATTTCCTTCAGTCTCCCAGTTGCACTAGAGTCAATAATCTAGATCACATCACCATGTGATTAACATCGATAGTTCACATCATCATGTGATTAACACCCATAGTTCACATCGCCATGTGACCAACACCCAAAGGGTTTACTAGATTCAGTAATTTAGTTCACATCGCTATGTGATTAACACCCAAAGAGTACTAAGGTGTGATCATGTTTTGCTTGTGAGAGAATCTTAGTCAACATGTCTTTCACATTCAGATCCGTTATGTATTTTGCAAATTTCTATGTCAACAATGCTCTTCACTAAGCTACTCTATCTAATTGCTCCCACTTTCAATATGTATCCAGATTGAGACTTTGAGTCATCTGGATCAGTGTCAAAACTTGCATCGACGTAACCTTTTACGACGAACCTTTTGTCACCTCCATAATCAAGAAACATATCCTTATTCCACTAAGGATAATTTTGACCAATGTCCAGTGATCTACTCCTAGATCACTATTGTACTCCCTTGCCAAACTCAGGGCAGGGTATACAATAGGTCTAGTACACAGCATGGCATACTTTATAGAACCTATGGCTGAGGCATAGGGAATGACTTTCATTCTCTCTCTATCTTCTATCGTGGTCGGGTTTTGAGTCTTACTCAACTTCACACCTTTGTAACACAGGCAAGAACTCCTTCTTTGACTGTTCCATTTTGAACTACTTCAAAATCTTGTCAAGGTATGTACTCATTGAAAAACTTATCAAGCGTCTTGATCTATCTCTATAGATCTTGATGCTCAATATGTAAGCAGCTTCACCGAGGTCTTTCTTTGAAAAACTCCTTTCAAACATTCCTTTATGCTTTGCAGAATAAATCTACATTATCTCCGATCAACAATATGTCATACACATATATTTATCAGAAATGTTGTAGTGCTCCCACTCACTTTCTTGTAAATACAGGCTTCACCGCAAGTCTGTATAAAACTATATGCTTTGATCAACTTATCAAAGCGTATATTCCAACTCCGAGATGCTTGCACCAGTCCATAGATGGATCGCTGGAGCTTGCATATTTTGTTAGCACCTTTAGGATTGACAAAACCCTTCTGGTTGCATCATATACAATTCTTCTTTAATAAATCCATTAAGGAATGTAGTTTTGTTTATCCATTTGCCAGATTTCATAAAATGCGGCAATTGCTAACATGATTCGGACAGACTTAAGCATAGATACGAGTGAGAAACTCTCATCGTAGTCAACACCTTGAACTTGTCAAAAACCTTTTTGCGACAATTCTAGATTTGTAGATAGTAACACTACTATCAACATCCGTCTTCCTCTTGAAGATCCATTTAATCTCAATGGCTCGCCAATCAATGGGCAAGTCAATCAAAGTCCATACTTTGTTCTCATACATGGATCTCATCTCAGATTTCATGCCCTCAAGCCATTTCGCAGAATCTGGGCTCATCATCGCTTCCTCATAGTTCGTAGGCTCGTCATGGTCAAGTAACATGACCTCCGAAACAGGATTACCGTACCACTCTGGTGCAGATCTCACTCTGGTTTACCTACGAGGTTCGGTAGTAACTTGATCTGAAGTTACATGATCATCATCATTAGCTTCCTCACTAATTGGTGTAGTAGTCACAGGAATAGATGTCTGTGATGAACTACTTTCCAATAAGGGAGTAGGTACAGTTACCTCATCAAGTTCTACTTTCCTCCCACTCACTTATTTCGAGAGAAACTCCTTCTCTAGAAAGGATCCATTCTCAGCAATGAATAACTTGCCTTTGGATCTGTGATAGAAGGTGTACCCAACATTTTCTTTTGGGTATCCTATGAAGATGCACTTCTTCGATTTGGGTTTGAGCTTATCAGGTTGAAACTTTTCCACATAAGCATTGCAACCTCAAACTTTAAGAAACGACAACTTTGGTTTCTTGCCAAACCACAGTTCATACGGTGTCGCCTCAATGGATTTAGATGGTGCCCTTTTTAACGTGAATGCAGCTGTCTCTAATGCATAACCCCAAAACTATAGTGATTAATCGGTAAGAAACATCATATATTGCACTATATCCAATAATAGTACGGTTATGACGTTCGGACACACCATTATGCTGTGGTGTTCCAGGTGGCATGACTTTGTGAAAATATTCCACATTGTTTTAATTGAAGACCAAACTCGTAACTCAAATATTTTACTTCTACGATCATATCGTAGAAACTTTTATTTTTGTTACGATGATTCTCCACTTCACTCTGAAATTCTTTGAACTTTTCAAATGTTTCATACTTGTGTTTCATTAAGTAGATATACTCATATCTGCTTAAATCATCTGTGAAGATCAGAAAATAATGATACCTGCCGCGAGCCTCAATATTCATCGGACCACATACATCAGTATGTATGATTTCCAACAAATCTGTTGCTCGCTCCATTGTTCCGGAGAACGGAATCTTAGTCATCTTACCCATGAGGCATGGTTCGCAAGCATCAACTGATTCATAATCAAGTGATTCCAAAAGCCCATCGGCATGGATTTTCTTCATGCGCTTTACACCAATATGACCTAAACGGCAGTGCCACAAATAAGTTGCACTATCATTATTAACGTTGCATCTTTCGGCTTCAATATTATGAAAACGTGTATCACCACGATCGAGATCCAACAAACCATTTTCATTGGGTGTATGACCATAGAAGGTTTTATTCCTGTAAACAGAACAACAATTATTCTCTAACTTACATGAATAACTGTGTTGCAACAAACATGATCCAATCATATTTATGCTCAACGCAAACACCAAATAACATTTATTTAGGTTCAACACTAATCCTGAAAGTATAGGGAGTGTGCGATGATGATCATATCAATCTTGGAACCACTTCCAACACACATCGTCACTTCACCCTTAACTAGTCTCTGTTCATTCTGCAACTCCCATTCCGAGTTACTACTCTTAGCAACTGAACCAGTATCAAATACCAAGGGGTTGCTACGAACACTAGTAAAATACACATCAATAATATGTATATCAAATATACCTTTGTTCACTTTGCCATCCTTCTTATCCGCCAAATACTTGGGGCAGTTCCGCTTCCAGTGACTAGTCCCTTTGCAGTAGAAGCACTTTGTCTCAGGCTTAGGACCAGACTTGGGCTTCTTCACTTGAGCAGCAACTTGCTTGCCGTTCTTCTTGAAGTTCCCTTTCTTTTCCTTTGACCTTTTCTTGAAACTAGTGGTCTTGTTAATCATCAACACTTGATGCTCTTTCTTGATTTCTACCTTCATCGATTTCATCATCATGAAAAGCTCTGGAATCATTTTCGTCATCCCTTGCATACTATAGTTCATCACGAAGTTCTACTAACTTGGTGATGGTGACTAGAGAATTCTGTCAATCACTATTTTATCTGGAAGATTAACTCCCACTTGATTCAAGCGATTGTAGTACCCAGACAATCTGAACACATGCTCATTGCTTGAGCTATTCTCCTCCATCTTTTAGCTATAGAACTTGTTGGAGACTTCATATTTCTCAACTCGGGTATTTGCTTGAAATATTAACATCAACTCCTGGAACATCCATATGATCCATGACGTTCAAAACGTTTTTGAAGTCCCAATTCTAAGTTGTTAAGCATGGTGCACTAAACTATCAAGTAGTCATCATATTGAGCTAGCCAAACGTTCATGACGTCTGCATCTGCTCCTGCAATAGGCCTGTCACCTAGCGGTGCATTAAGGACATAATTCTTCTGTGCAGCAATGAGGATAAACCTCAGATCACAGATCCAATCCGCATCATTGCTACTAACATCTTTCGACTTAGTTTTCTCTAGGAACATATCAAAAATAAAACAGGGGAGCTAAACGCGAGCTATTGATCTACAACATAGATATGCTAATACTACCAGGACTAAGTTCATGATAAATTTAAGTTCAATTAATCATACCTAAGAACTCCCACTTAGAAAGACATCCCTCTAATCTTCTAAGTGATCACGTGATCCAAATCAACTAAACCATAACCGATCATCACGTGAAATGGAGTAGTTTTCAATGGTGAACATCACTATGTTGATCATATCTACTATATGATTCACGCTCGACATTTCGGTCTCAGTGTTCCGAGGCCATATCTGCATATGCTAGGCTCGTCAAGTTTAACCTGAGTATTCTGCGTGTGCAAAAACTGGCTTGCACCCGTTGTAGATGGACGTAGAGCTTATCACACCCGATCATCACGTGGTGTCTGGGCACGACGAACTTTGGCAACGGTGCATACTCAGGGAGAACACTTTTATCTTGAAATTTAGTGAGAGATCATCTTATAATGCTACCGTCAATCAAAGCAAGATAAGATGCATAAAAGATAAACATCACATGCAATCAATATAAGTGATATGATATGGTCATCATCATCTTGTGCTTGTGATCTCCATCTCCGAAGCACCGTCATGATCACCATCGTCACCGGCGCGACACATTGATCTCCATCGTAGCATCGTTGTTGTCTCGCCAATCTTATGCTTCCACGACTATCGCTACCGCTTAGTGATAAAGTAAAGAATTACAGCGCAATTGCATTGCATACAATAAAGCGACAACCATATGGCTCCTGCCAGTTGTCGATAACTCGGTTACAAAACATGATCATCTCATACAATAAAATTTAGCATCATGTCTTGACCATATCACATCACAACATGCCTTGCAAAAACAAGTTAGACGTCCTCTACTTTGTTGTTGCAAGTTTTACGTGGCTGCTATGGGTTAAGCAAGAACCGTTCTTACCTACGCATCAAAACCACAATGATAGTTTGTCAAGTTGGTGCTGTTTTAACCTTCGCAAGGACCGGGCGTAGCCACACTTGGTTCAACTAAAGTTGGAGAAACTGACACCCGCCAGCCACCTGTGTGCAAAGCACGTCGGTAGAACCGGTCTCGCGTAAGCGTACGCGTAATGTCGGTCTGGGCCGCTTCATCCAACAATACCGCCGAACCAAAGTATGACATGCTGGTAAGCAGTATGACTTATATCGTCCACACCTCACTTGTGTTCTACTCGTGCACAACATCAACGCATAAAACCTAGGCTTTGATACCACTGTTGGGGAACGTAGTAATTTCAAAAAAATTCCTACGCACACGCAAGATCATGGTGATGCATAGCAACGAGAGGGGAGAGTGTTGTCTACATACCCTCATAGACCGTTCGCGGAAGCGTTATATCAACGCGGTTGATGTAGTCGTACGTCTTCACGTCCGACTGATCCAAGTACCGGAAGCACGACACCTCCGAGTTCTGCACACGTTCGGCTCAGTGACGTCCTCGCCTTCTCGATCCAGCAAGAGGGGTGAAGTAGTAGATGAGTTCCGGCAGCACGACGGCGTGGTGACGGTGTTGGTGAAGAACAATCTCCGCAGGGCTTCGCCTAAGCACTACAAAAACTATGACGGAGGATAAACTAGAGGGGACGGGGTTGCCGGCACACGGCTTGGTGTTTCTTGATGTGTCTTTGGTGCTAGCCCTACCCCTCTATTTATATGTTGAGCCCTGGGGTCGAAACTTGGAGTAAAAGCCTCCTCAAAGTCGGTTTCACCCGAAAGGCAAGAGTCCTTCTCGGACTCCAGGGCTAGACGCCAGGGTTCCCGGCGTCTACCCCCTAGACGCCAGGGTTCCTGGCGTCTAGCCTCTGGTCTCCGCAAAACTTCCTTTTGCACTTTCCAATAGCCTCGTGGGCTTTCCTCTTTGGCCCAGATAAAGTGTTCTCGTGCCCAAACATTTCGGGAAACATCCGGAACCCCTTCCGGTGAATTCTGGAAACCTTCCGGAGATCAAACACTACTATCCCATATATCAAACTTTATCTCCGGACCATTCCGGAGTTCCTCGTCATGTCTGTGATCTCATCCCGGACTCCGAACAACATTCAGTCATCAACATACATAACTCATATAGTACTATATCGTCAACGAACGTTAAATGTGCGGACCCTACGGGTTCGAGAACTATGTAGACATGACCGAGACACCTCTCTGGTCAATAACCAATAGCGGGACCTGGATGTCCGTATTGGCTCCTACATATTCTATGAAGATCTTTATTGGTCAGACCGCATAACAACATACGTTGTTCCCTTTGTCATCGGTATGTTACTTTCCCGAGATTCGATCATCGGTATCTCAATACCTAGTTCAATCTCGTTACCGGCAAGTCTCTTTACTCGTTCCTTAATACATCATCCCGCAACTAACTCATTAGTTGCAATGCTTGCAAGGCTTATAGTGATGTGCATTACCGAGTGGGCCCAGAGATACCTCTCCGACAATCGGAGTGACAAATCCTAATCTCGAAATACGCCAACCCAACAAGTACCTTTGGAGACACCTGTAGAGCACCTTTATAATCACCCAGTTACATTGTGACGTTTGGTGGCACACAAAGTGTTCCTCCGGTAAACGGGAGTTGCATAATATTATAGTCATAGGAACATGTATAAGTCATGAAGAAAGCAATAGCAACAAACTAAATGATCAAGTGCTAAGCTAACGGAATGGGTCAAGTCAATCACATCATTCTCCTAATGATGTGATCCCGTTAATCAAATGACAACTCATGTCTATGGTTAGGAAACTTAACCATCTTTGATCAACAAGCTAGTCAAGTAGAGGCATACTAGTGACACTCTGTTTGTCTATGTATTCACACATGTATTATGTTTCCGGTTAATACAATTCTAGCATGAATAATAAACATTTATCATGAAATAAGGAAATAAATAATAACTTTATTATTGCCTCTAGGGCATATTTCCTTCAGGTTCTGCTATTGGTTATTGACCGGAGAGGTGTCTCGGTCATGTCTACATAGTTCTCGAACCCGTATGGTCCGCATGCTTAATGTTCGTTGATGATATAGTGTTATATGAGTTATATGTTTTGGTGACTGAATGTTGTTTGGTGTCCCGGTTGAGATCACGGACATAACGAGAAGTCTCGAAATGGTCGAGAGGTAAAGATTGATATATAGGACGATGGTATTTGGACACCGGAAGTGTTTCGAGACGTACCGGGAAGGAATCGGGTTAGGAAAAGGGGGAGGGCTAGCCCCTCCTGCCTTTAAATCTCATAGGAGAAAGGAAAGGGGGGCGACCCTCCCCTGCCTTTCCCCGCACTCCAGATAAGGAAAGGGGGGCACGGCTTGGGAGGGACCCCAAGTAGGATTCCTCCTAGTTGGGTGCCTCCTTTTGCTGCTCCTCCCTCCCACTTATATATATGTGGGAGGGGGCGCCTAGCACACTACAGACAATTACCTAGCCGTGTGCGGCACCCCCTCCACCATTTTCACCCCCGGTCATATTTTCGTAGTGCTTAGCCGAAGCCCTGCGGAGATCACTTCACCGTCACCGTCACCACGCCATCGTGCGGCCGAAACTCATCTACTACCTTGCCATCTTGCTGGATCAATAAGGTGGAGGATGTCACCAAGCTGAACATGTGCATAATGCGGAGGTGTCGTGCGTTCGGTACTACATCGGTTGGAGCATGAAGAAAGTTTGACTACATCAACCGTGTTGTGAAACGCTTCCACTTACGGTCTAAGAGGGTACATAGATACACTCTCCCCCTTGTTGCTATGCATCTCCATGGATAGATCATTGTGTGTGCATAGAAAATCTTTTGTTTTCCAGGCAATGATTCCCAACAGTGGCATCATGAGCTAGGTCTATGCATAGATGACATGCATGAGTAGAACACAAAGAGTTGTGGGTGGTGATAGTTATACTGCTTACCACCAATGCCTTATTTTGATTTTGCGGTATTGTGGGATGAAGCGGCCCGGACCAACCTTACATGTCCACAGACATGAGACCAGTTCCACCGACAGACATGCAACTAGTTTTACATAAAGGTGGCTGGCAACTGTCTGTTTTTCCTACTTTAGTTGAATCAAATTTGACTACGGACGGTCCTTGAAGAAGGTTAAAACAGCAAACTTGATGAAAAAACATTGTGGTTTTTGCGTAGGTAAGAACGGTTCTTGCTAGAAGCCCATAGCAACCATGTAAAACTTGCAACAACAAAGTAGAGTACGTCAAACATGTATTTGCAGGGCATGTTGTGATGTGAGTCAAGATATGATGTGATATATGTTGATGTATGAGATGATAATGTTTTCTAATATTGACAATCGACAGGAGCCTTAGGGTTGTCTCTTTATTGTATGAAGTGCAAGCTCGATGTTATTGCTTTACTTTGTCACTATGCATTAGCAATAGTTGTAGAAGCAATAGTTGGCGTGATGACCTCGATGCAATTATGCTATGATGGAGATCAAGGTGTCAAGCCGGTGACGATGGAGATCATGACGTTGCTTTGGAGATGGAGATCAAAAGCACAAGATGATGATGGCCATATCATGTCACATATTTTGATTGCATGTGATGTTTATCTTTTATGCATCTTATTTTGCTTAGGAGGAGGTAGCATTATAAGATGATCCCTTCACTAAATTTCAAGGTAAAATTGTTCTCCCTGAGTATGCACCGTTGCTACAGTTCGTCGTTTCGAGACACCACGTGATGGTCGGGTGTGATAGACTCTACGTTCACATACAACAGGTGTAAGACAGTTTTACACATGCAGAATACTTGGGTTAAACTTGACGAGCCTAGCATGTACAAACATGGGATCGGAACACTGGAGACTGAAAGGTCGAACGTGAATCATATAGTAGACATGATCAACATAGAGATGTTCACCATTGATGACTATCCCATCTCACGTGATGATCGGACATGGGTTAGTTTATTTGGATCACGTATCACTTACAATTCTTGAGGGATGTCTATTTAAGTGGGAGTTAATTAGTAATTTGATTAATTTAACTTAATTGATCAGGAACTTAGTCTTGATAGTTTTGCATATCTATGTTGTAGATCAATAGCTCGTGATATAGCTCCTATATACTTTTGATATGTTACTAGAGAAAACTAAGTTGAAAGATGATAGTAGCAATGATGCGGACTGGGACCGTGATCTGAGGATTATCCTCATTGCTGCACAGAAGAATTATGACCTTGATGCACCTCTAGCTGACAAACCTATTGCAGCAGCAGATGCAGACATTATGAACATTTTGCAAGCGTGATATCATGACTACTTGATATTTTAGTGTGCCATGCTTTACGGCTTAGAACCGGGACTTCAAAAACATTTTGAACGCCATGGTGCTTATGAGATGTTCCAAGAACCGAAGGTTGGTATTTCAGATTCATGCCCATGTTGAGAGGTATGAGACCTCTGACAAGTACTTTGCCTACAAGATGGAGGAGAATAGCTCAGCTAGTGCGCATGAACTCAGAATGTCTGGGTACTACAATCACTTGAATCAAGTGGGAGTTAATCTTCCAGATAAGATAGTGATTGACAGAGTTCTATAGTCACTATCACCAAGCTACTAGAACTTCGTGATGAGATATAGTATGCAAAGGGATGACAAAAATGATTCCCAAGCTCTTCGCGATGCTGAAATCGGTGAAGGTAGAAATCAAGAAAGAGCATCACGTGTTGATGGTTAAGAAGACCACTAGTTTAAAGAAAAATGGGGGAAAGAAAGGGAACTTCAAGAAGAATGGCAAGCAAGTTGCCACTCCACGGAAGAAGCCCAAAGCTGGACCCAAGCTTGAAACTGAGTGCTTCTACTCCAAAGGGAATGGTCACTGGAAGCAAAACTACCCCAAATACTTCGCGGATAAGAAGGATGGCAAAATGAACAAAGGTATATTTGCTATATAAATGTTATTGATGTGTACCTTACTAGTATTCGTAGTAGCCCCTGGGTATTTGATACTGGTTCAGTTGCTAAGATTAGTAACTCAAAAAAGGAATGTCAGAATAAACAGAGACTAGTTAAGGGCGAGGTGACGATGTGTGTTGGAAATGATTACAAGGTTGATACGATCACCATCGCACACTCCCTCTACCTTCGGGATTAGTGTTTGCAAGGATCGATATGGTTGACTAGAGGGGGGTGAATAGGAAACTAACAATTTTTAGCTTTTCAAGTTAGCATCAAAATAGGTTGTCTAGATGTGCAACTAGGTGAGCAACCTATATGATGCAACAAAAACAAGAACACAAGCAAGCAAGGGATACAATACAATGAAAGCTTGCACAAGTAAAGGTAAGAGATAACCAAGGGTGGAACCGGTGGAGACGAGGATGTGTTACCGAAGTTCTGTCCCTTTGAGACGAAGTACGTCTCTGTTGGAGCGGTGTGGAGGCACAATGCTCCCCAAGAAGCCACTAGGGCCACCGTATTCTCCTCACGCCCTCACACAATGCGAGATGCCGCGATTCCACTATTGGTGCCCTTGAAGGCGGCGACCGAACCTTTACAAACACGGTTGGGGCTATCTCCACAACTTAATTGGAGGCTCCCAACGACACCACGAAGCTTCACCATAATGGAATATGGCTCCATGGTTACCTCAACCGTCTAGGGTGCTCAAATACCCAATACTAACAAGATCCGCAAGGGATTAGTGGGGGGAATCAAATTTCTCTTGGTGGAAGTGTAGATCGGGGCCTTCTCAACCAATCCCTAGAAAATCAACAAGTTTGATTGGCTAGGGCGAGAGATCGGGCAAGAATGAGCTTTTGAATGGCAATGGAGCTTTGGGGGGAAGAGGTCAACACTAGGAAGAAGAAGACCCCCCTTTATATAGGGGAGCAAAATCCAACCGTTTTCTGCCCTGTGCCCGCAGCTAAGCAGTACTACCGCTTAGGCGGTACTACCCCACACAAGCCTAAAATACACATGGTGTACATATGGTAGTGCCGTCGGAGTGGTACTTCGCTGACCCTGGCGGTACTACCGCCAAGGGTTTTTAGACCTGGAGAGGCAGTGGTAGCAGAGGGTTCCAGGGGTGGCAGTACCATGCGAAGCGGTACTACCATCCTAGTGTCGCTCTACTACAGCTTAGCGCAAAGTGGGAACATAACCATTCACAGAGGAAAACCCCACAAGTGGTAGTGGCGGCGGTAGTATGGGTTGTAGTACCGCTAGACCGGTACTACCATGCTACTACCGCCCTACTACTGTCAAAAGGAGACAGGCAACCAAATGTTGCACGCTCGGGGTAACCCTAAGCGGTAATACCACGGAAGTACCCAGCGGTACTACCGTGGGCACTAGCAGTACTACTGCTGGCAAGACCCTGAAACACCACAGAAAACATGGATATGCTCTAGAGGAGGGAAAGGAGGCTGTGGGTGCATATGGGGTTGTGTACGTGTTGATTCCACCCATACCTTTCCAAAGTGGACCCCTCTTAATATTATGGCTTTCCTACGACTTAAATCCACCGAAAAGAAACATAGAGAACCGCCGTTTTGATAGGCTCCAAGGGGCACCGAATCGTCTAGTGCTTTGACATGAGATATCTGAAATGCTCAATGCACACGATTAGTCCGCAAATGTACTTTCATCAATCTCCAAAACCACTTAGGGAGAAATATGCCCTAACAATCTCCCCCTTTTTGGTGGATTGGTGACACTACGGGATTTGCACATAGAGATATATAATGAGCATAAGCAAAGCTAAAATCTATAAAATATAAACAAGCTCCCCCTAGATGTGTGCATTCTATAGACGTGCTTTGGACTGCACAACACACACACTAGGATCAACACTCCCCCTATATTTCATAGACAAGGCAATCCTTGCAACAATATAAGAGGCACTAAGCATGGAAAACAATAAGACAAATGAGCATAATCTCACGCACATAGGGACATAATAAGGATAACTAGGGTAGCATATGTCTTACACCATATGATAGAGCTCACACCAAACCAAAGCAAACGAAGGAAAACAATTCACAAGATGAAACTCAGAAGCTACAAGAACCAAACTTGTGACTCAACAACACCCTGCAGAAAGACAAATCCCCGGTCCTAAACCTCTCCCCATTTGGCATGGAGACACCAAAAGGGGCAAGGAGTGACCTAACGCAACTCTAGATGGTACTAGTCTCCTCCCATGGACTCGTCAGACTCCTCAGAATTAGACCCATCAGCAGACTCCTCCTCAGACTCGTCGGTCTCCTCCTCGATCTCCTGATCCCGAGCTAGAGCAGATGTAGCAGCATTGGACTCATTCGAGTCCATCCAACGAGAGTGCGAAGAAATCCACTTGTCCTCCAAAGTGATACGATCCTCAGAGCCATCCTGAACTGGAATCTCAAGCTTCCTCATAATATCCTTCCTCTCCTGACGAGCCTTCTTGGCATCCACATGTGCCAAGTACATCTTGTGCTGAACATCGGTCTAAAGGAAAAAGAGCTTCTTCACCTTGTGATTGAGCTTATCCACCCAACCTGACCGACCAGAAGAATGCTCAGTGCCAAGAGCAAGATCACCATCATCACCCTGATCCTCTCCAGAAGCAAAAGAAACTGCTGCCTCAAGACGAGTAGTAGAGGCCCAAAGCTCCTTCTGATGCAAGTTTAGAATGTCATGAGAAATCAAGGGGCCGGTCTCAAGAGGCACACCGGGGAAAGTGGAGCTCCAGGTAGTCTGAATCAACTTGAAGATGAAGGGAGCATAAATCGGGCAATGATCTCCATAGGTAGCATTCACTAGCTCCTTCCACATGACATGAGAGACATCGAAGACCGCATCCATGCCCTTCTCAGAGTGGCATAATAGCAACATATCCACAAGGTTCCCATGCACCATTTCCAAGTTGCCAATATGAGGAAAGAGAGTGTGCCAGAAGATGCGATGCATAATGTCAAAGAATGGCTTCAGCTCCTTCTTGACTCCTTTCTTTGTCTTAGTGATGATCATGTGAGGACGCAGATCATCCTTGTGAGTAGGCCCCCCTCATGGTGAGGCCGAAGGACAAGGGGCTTCGTCGGCCCCCCTAGTCAGGATATCCTAGTAGCTCCATAAAAGCACCCCAAATGGTGCGCAACTGCCTGCCATTGGTCATCCAAATCAAAGTGCGCTCGGTGTTTGTGCCATACCATATGGTTGCAAAGAACTGTGCAACCAACTCTACATAAAAATCATAGTTGAAGGTCATGAGGGGCACGATGTTGAGCTATTCGCAGAGGGCACGAGCTTCTCCAAAGTATGCCTGGTACTTCTCCATGTGTGTCAAGTTGAATGACTTGGTCTTCAAAAACAAGTTCTTCCTTGCCTTGAGCCGATCAAAGTACACCAGAGATTGGTCCATGTTCCAGAAAAGTGTGACAATAAGAGAGGGATCCTGAGGAAGGAGGTAGGGATTCTGCTCATGGTATTGACAGTACTCATTTTGCTTAAACTCAGCAGCAGTCTTGACAGGCTCCTTCTTGTTGCGAGCAGTTGACTTGACATTGGATTTTCCCTTGTTCCTGGAAGACTGACGACGAGCAGGCGGCGGTGTGGGGGAAATGTCTTCTTCATCTTCAGAATACACAATTCGGTCATGGTAGGTGCGCCCACGCTTGGATGGAGGATTCACATTCTTGCAATGAACCTTGGAGCTACTACCACCTGAAGAGACACAAAGCCGCAAGGGAAAACATGAATACAAACTATGCATAAGCCAAGAAGAAACAAAAGTGAGAGAGGAAGGCTTAGGAGAGCATTCTAGAATTTGGGGCCTCGAGCGGTAGTACCGCGGAACTGGGGCGGTAGTACCTCTGCACTGGAGTGGTAGTACCGCTCTGGGAACGAACGCACGAAATCCCCAGATCCGGCAGTACCAGAGGTCACTAATTCAAAAATGCTCAACTAAAACTTCAATCCTCCTATCTAGCAGTCATTCAATGTCCTACTCAAGCCCCGATTTAGCCAAAACTCGAGGAACCAACATGCATTGCCCTAGAAACCTAGATTCAAAGGATAGAACTATAAGAACAACGAATGGGGGCAATACCGGGTTCCATGGCGAGAGGAGGTGGTGTGGAAGGACTCCACCGGACGGAATCGTTGAACACGGCATGAAATCGGCCAGCTGGAGCGGCAGCCGGGGTTGTTCTTTGTCGCATCTATGAGAGAGAGATGTGGGGGGGGGGAGTGAAAGGGTATGGGGGAGTTAGAACTCCCCCTGCCAGATACTTACACCCCACAGCGTCCCGCTAAGCGGTAGTACCACTAGGGGTGCGGTAGTATCACCCCGATACTATAGCCGGGTAGGAGGCCAGTAGTACCATAGAGTGGCAGTGCCGCCGGTAGGGAGACAGAACAACTCAGAACAAGAACAAAAGGCTTATGCAAGACTAGGGTGGTTGAAGCATAGAGATAGGCTTGGGATGGAGACACAAAAGGATAGCAATGGAAGACATACTCCAAGTTCGAAAGACAAATAAATCAAGAGCAACTTGGAGTAACTCAAATCACAAACAACACCCTATGGAAACTACTCGAACAAGCACCTCTCAAAGGAGGGCGGTGGCCGAGGCCACCTATGTTTGAGTCAGTTGGTATGGCACCGCGAAGATTTTAACCTTGGGCCCATGACCAAAACTCGTCTTTGAAGCACAAGTACCATCAACAATGGAGAATGTGAAAGAGTTGATCAATTTATGCATAATGGGGGAAGGGAGAGTTCATTGAGAGAACAACACTCCCCCTATGTCCATGCCTACACCTAAACAAGACAACATGATGAGTGTGGTGGGGTGTGCAATTAAAGGTTCAAGCCACATTGCTCAAATCAATGATATTTAGCTCATGCCTTAACTCACAAAATCTTGCTTCATCCAACGGCTTCGTGAAAATATCTGCAAGGTTATCATGAGTGTTGACATAGTTGAGCTCAATCTCTCCTCACCTAATATGATCCCAGATGAAGTGATACCGAATCTCAATATGCTTCGTCTTGAAGTGTTGCACCGGGCTGAGAGAGATCTGGATGGCACTTTCATTGTCACACCAAAGAGGCACTTTGTCACAAATGACACCGTAATCCTTTAAAGTTTGCCTCATCCATAGAAGTTGAGCATAACAACTACCGGCAGACACATACTCCGCTTCGGTTGAGAAGAGGGACACACAACTTTGCTTCTTAAAAGAACAACTCACCAAAGGGTAACCAAGAAATTGGCACCCTCCGGAAGTTGACTTCCTATCCACTTTGTCTCGCGCTCAATCCGAGTCCGAAAAGCCCACAAGGTTGAAGTTTGATCCTCTAGGGTACCATAAGCCAAAGTTTGGGGTATGAGCCAAATATCGAAATATTCGCTTGCACGTCACATAGTGGCTCTCTTAGGTGAGGCTTGAAACCGTGCACAAATTCCCACACTCAACATGATATCCGGTCTAGATGCACAAAGGTAAAGCAAGGAGCCAATCATAGAACGATATACCTTTTGATCCACCGCTTTACCATTGGGATCAATGTCAAGTTGGAATTTGACGGGCATTGGAATAGAAGCCAGTTTGACATCACTTAGCTTGAATCTCTTGAGCATGTCTTGAGTGTATTTCGCTTGGTTAATGAAGGTTCCTTCTCTTTGTTTGATTTCGAACCCGAGAAAGAACTTCAACTCTCCCATCATGGACATCTTGAACTTCGAGGTCATGAGTGCGGCAAACTCCTCATTGAAAGCTTTGTTAGGAGAACCAAAGATAATATCATCAACATATAGTTGGCATACAAACAACCACCCTTTGACCTTCTTAGTAAAAAGAGTGGGGTCGATTTTCCCAATTTCAAACCCACTTTCTTGCAACAAATCGGTAAGGTGCTCATACCACACACGTGGGGCTTGCTTAAGTCCATAGAGTGCCTTATCGAGTTGGTACACATGATTGGGGAACTCGGGATCCTCAAACCCAGGGGGTTGTTTGACATACACCAACTCATTAATAGGACCATTAATAAAAGTACTCTTCACATTCATTTGTTACAACTTGAAGTTATGGACGCATAAGCAATCAACAAACGAATAGATTCAAGGCGGGCAACAGGAGCAAAGGTTTCACCGTAGTCGATACCCTCGACTTGGGAGTAGCCTTGTGCCACCAAATGAGCCTTGTTGTGAACGATAATCCCATGAGCATCTTGCTTGTTCTTGAATATCCACTTGGTCCGAATAACATTATGGTTCTTCTTTGGCCTTGGCACCAATATCAACACCTTGTTGTGCTCGAAGTTGTTGAGTTCTTCATGCATTGCATTAAGCCAATCCAGGTCCACGAGCGCCTCGTAGACCTTTTGGGGTTCAACGTACAAGAAACAAACGTGTGATGTTCACAATAGTTTGCTAATTGTCTACGAGTGCTTCCCCACTTTCTTAAGCTTCCAAGCACATTCTTCATGAGATGATCTTTGGTAGTGAGCTTGGACGCAATCTTGGTGGCACGACACCGGAATTCCTCCTCAAGAGAGAGTTGAGGAGCGGTAACTTGATCATCTTGAGCATGGTCTTGAGCTTGTTCTTGATCTTGAGCTTGCTCTTGACCTTGGACTTGCTCGGTGGTAAGAACTTCACCTTGGGCATCACTTGGTGGTTCACCACCATCTTGGGATTGATCTTTCCCTTGATCTTGTTCATTTGGTTAAGGGCCTTCACTTTGTTCTTCGGAAGTGTGTGGGTCTTGGGTTGGTGATGGTTCCACTTGAGTGGAACATTGTGCTCCTCCTTCGGCCACAAGGGGTGCCTCAATGGGTAGGATATAGCCAACACCCATTCTTCTTACGGCTTGGGGAGGAATTTCATCACCTACATCACAAGTACCACTTTGCTCCACTTGGGAGCCATTATTCTCGTCAAACTCCACGTTACATGTCTCCTCAATGAGTCCAGTGGACTTATTGAGGACACGGTGTAACAGCCTGGATTTTGGCCCTTTTCCTTTTCTTTTGATTTATTGGGTTTTTGCTCTATTTTTATTTTTGGAGTGGTTCTGCGGCCTTGTCACCTCGGAAATCATCTTCATTTCCTCTCCCAAGTGGCTCACCAACCTAAAAACCTTGCCAAGACCATGTCACTCCACTGCTTGACCAAACCCTAATGTCTTTTTCTAGGAAATATTCCTTTTTCTGTTAAAGGAATAACCATGTCTGCTCTATGTTGTGAAGCAACCCATATTTTTGCCCATCCAAAAATCCCCAAATAATTCTTATAATTTTTTTGGGTCATATCTTCCTCAAATATGGCAAAATATTTCATTGGCCATATTTCTCATCATGCTCAATAAATTCATTTCCTATTCTGTCCTAAATGGCACATTGTGAAGCAAGTGCTATTTATGTTTGCCCATTTGCCCCCAAACATTTTGGGCATGACATATCATCCAAATAATTGACCTGTGCCAAAATTCAACTTTATTTGCCTAGCCAAACTTCCTCAGTGATTTTTCAAAGTTCCTGTCTAAGGGAAGCCTTTGTGAAGAAAGTGCTAGCTAGGGTAATCCAAATGACTTGAAATTTTTCATACCTCTTCTTGTCCTCATATTACCTCACTCCTACAAGTTTAAACTTCATCCCTTGATCTATGTGAGCACAACAACAAATCTTTGATTCTGTCAATATTTTCAGGTTGTGAAGGAAGTATATTTTATATTGCTTCATTTTGCCTGAAAATTTACCAGAGCATTCTCCTACCCAAATAACTTCTCTGCACCAAATTTGGCATCAACTCTTAAAGCCAATATTTCTATAGAAGTTTTGCAAGTTTCTGGACAGAGGGAATAGCTGTGAAGGAAGTACCATTTTGGTAAAACCAATTGGTATGAAATTTTTACAGCACCTTTATCTGGCCAAATCACTAAGCCTTGCAAAATTTCATCTCCAGTGGTTACTCTATGTGAGTGAACTATCATGATTTTGATTCTGGACCAATAATGGTAGTTACAAAGAAACCATATTAATTAATGGTCAATTTCCCATCAAACTCTCCACAATCATAGTCCTTCTTAAGCTAATCATCTCAGACAAATCCATTTGGCCTAAACACTTCCCTGTTGATCACCAGTGCATGGTCAAATTTACTGCAGTAAACTTCAGATGGTGATTACCATTTAACATATCACTTTTCACTGATCTACCACCTTAGTTGCAACCTCCCCTGGATAAACTATCAACTAGACAACATGGTCAAGCCCCTTTCCCTCGCTACATGCCAGTGCACACACTCTGTGTGCAGTGGCCGCGTCTAGTGGTCGTTTGTGCTTTGGCAGCTCCTCCTCTCGTCGGCCTTGCACGCGTGAACGTGTCCAAGAGTTTTACTGCGTCGTTGCCGTCCTCCTGGACCTCTCTCCCTCTCCGTAAAACCCCTCACCGACGCTCGCCGCCGAACGCCCACAGGAGCACAGTGCACCGGTCGTCGTCTTCCTCATTGTCTCTTCCTCCCTGCACCTCCGTTAGCCTCCTCTACCCCGTGAGAACTTCCACTGCTCCTCCCCCGTCATCTACCCGCAAGCTCATGCGCGTGCACACGCGTCCGCGGCGCCGGCCATGCGTCCGTGGCGACGCCAGCTCGCCACCTCGTCCCGCGGCTATATAAGCCAACCCCGAGCTCCCTCGACCGCACCAGCAGCCTCACTCCTCTTCCCTAGTTCCCCCGAGCCCCTTCCCCGAGCACCAGAGCCCCTCGTCGACCTCCATTGCCACCATGGCCGCTGATACGTCTCCAACTTATCTATAATTTTTGATTGCTCCATGCTATATTATCTACTGTTTTGGACTATATTGGGCTTTATTTTCCACTTTTATATTATTTTTTGGACTAACCTATTAACCGGAGGCCCAGCCCAGAATTGCTGTTTTTTGCCTATTTCAATGTTTCGGAGAAACAAAATATCAAACGGAGTCCAAACGGAATAAAATCTTCGGGAACGAGATCTTCTCACCGAACGTGATCCAGGAGACTTGGACCCTACTCCAAGGAGTCAAAGAGGAGGTCACGAGGGTGGGGGCGTGCCCCCTGCCTCATGGGCCCCTCGGTGCTCCACTGACGTACTCCTTCCTCCTATATATACCTACGTACCCCCAAACGATCAGAACAGGAGCCAAAAACCTAATTCCACCGCCGCAACTTTCTGTATCCATGAGATCCCATCTTGGGGCCTGTTCCGGAGCTCCACCGGAAGAGGGCCGTCATCACGGAGGGCTTCTACATCATCCTAGCCCCTCCGATGAAGTGTGAGTAGTTTACCTCAGACCTTCGGGTCCATAGTTAGTAGCTAGATGGCTTCTTCTCTCTTTTTGGATCTCAATACAACGTTCTCCCCCTCTCTTGTGGAGATCTATTCAATGCAATCTTCTTTTTGCGGTGTGTTTGTTGAGACCGATGAATTGTGGGTTTATGATCAAGTCTATCTATGAATAATATTTGAATCTTCTCTGAATTCTTTTATGTATGATTGGTTATCTTTGCAAGTCTCTTTGAATTATCCGTTTGGTTTGACCAACTAGATTGGTAGTTCTTGCCATGGGAGAAGTGCTTAGCTTTGGGTTCGATCTTGCGGTGTCCTTTCCCAGTGACAGAAGGGGCAGCAAGGCACGTATTGCATCGTTGTCATCGAGGATAGCAAGATGGGGTTTATTTCATATTGCATGAATTTATCTCTCTACATCATGTCATCTTGCTTAAGGCGTTACTCTGTTTTTAACTTAATACTCTAGATGCATGCTGGATAGCAGTCGATGAGTGGAGTAATAGTAGTAGATGCAAAATCGTTTCGATCTACTTGTCACGGATGTGATGCCTATATACATGATCATGCCTAGATATTCTCATAACTATGCTCAATTCTGTCAATTGCTCAACAGTAATTTGTTCACCCACCGTAGAATACTTATGCTCTTGAGAGAAGCCACTAGTGAAACCTATGGCCCCCGGGTCTATTCTCATCATATCAATCTCCATCACTTTAATCTTGCTTTGCTTTTTTACTTTGCCTTTACTTTTTACTTTGCATCTTTATACCAAAAATACCAAAAAATATTATATCTATCAGATCTCACTCTCGTAACTGACCGTGAAGGGATTGAGAACCCCTAATCGCGTTGGTTGCGAGTAGCTATCGCTTTGTGCAGGTACGAGGGACTTGAGTGTGGCCTCCTACTGGATTGATACCTTGGTTCTCAAAAACTGAGGGAAATACTTACGCTACTCTGCTGCATCATCCCTTCCTCTTCGGGGAAAACCAACGCAAGCTCAAGACGTAGCAAGAAGGATTTCTGGCGCCGTTGCCGGGGAGTCTATGCAAAAAGTCAACATACCAAGTACCCATCACAATCCCTATGTCTCGCATTACATTATTTTCCATTTGCCTCTCGTTTTCCTCTCCCCCACTTCACCCTTGCCGTTTTATTCGCCCTCTCTCTCTCTCTCCTCCCTCTCTATTTGCCTCTTTTGCCCGCTTGCCTTTTTGTTTGCCCGTGTGTTAGATTGCTTGTTTGTCGCGATGGCTCAAGATAATACTAAATTGTGTGACTTCACCAATACCAATAATAATGATTTCCTTAGCACTCCGATTGCTCCTCTTGCTAATACTGAATCTTGTGAAATCAATGTTGCTTTGTTGAATCTTATTATGAAAGATCAATTCGCCGGCCTTCCTAGTGAAGATGCCGCTACTCATCTGAATAGCTTCGTTGATTTATGTGATATGCAAAATAAAAGAGATGTCAATAATGATTTCGTTAAATTGAAGCTATTTCCTTTTTCGCTTAGAGACTGTGCTAAAGCTTGGTTTTCGTCTTTGCCTAAGAATAGTATTGATTCTTGGAACAAGTGCAAACATGCTTTTATCTCTAAGTATTTCCCTCCCGCTAAGATCATCTCTCTTAGAAACGATATTATGAATTTTAAGCAACTTGATCATGAACATGTTGCACAAGCTTGGGAGAGGATGAAATTAATTATACATAATTGCCCTACTCATGGTTTGAATTTGTGGATGATCATACAAAATTTTTATGCCGGATTGAATTTTGCTTCTAGAAATCTTTTAGATTCGGCCACGGGAGGCACTTTTATGGAAATCACTTTAGGAGATGCTACTAAACTCCTAGATAATATTATGGTTAATTATTCTCAATGGCATACTGAAAGATCTTCTAATAAAAAAGTTCATGTGATAGAAGAAATCAATGTTTTGAGTGGAAAGATGGATGAACTTATGAAATTATTTGCTACTAAGAGTGTTTCTTCTGATCCTAATGATATGCCTTTGTCTACTTTGATTGAGAATAACAATGAATCTATGGATGTGAATTTTGTTGGTAGGAATAATTTTGGTAACAACGCTTGTAGAGGGAATTTTAATCCTAGGCCATATCCTAGTAATCCTTCTAATAATTATGGGAATTCCTACAACAACTCTTATGGAAATTATAATAAGATGCCCTCTGAATTTGAGAATAGTGTTAAAGAGTTTATGAATTCACAAAAGAATTTTAATGCTTTGCTTGAAGAGAAATTGCTTAAAGTTGATGATTTGGCTAGAAACGTTGATAGAATTTCTCTTGAGATTGATTCTTTAAAGATTAGATCTATTCCTCCTAAGCATGATATCAATGAGTCTCTCAAAGCCATGAGAATTTCCATTGATGAGTGCAAGAAAAGAACCGCTAGGATGCGTGCTTCCAAAGATGCCTTTATTAAAGCGTGTTCTTCCAATTCCTATGAAAATAAAGATGAAGATCTAAAAGTTATTGATGTGTCTCCTATTAAATCTTTGTTTTGCAATATTAATCTTGATGAAACTGAATATGATCTTCCTTTACCTAGAAGGCGTTCTAAAAATTCGGAGTATTTAGATCTTTATGATGAAATTGATGAAAGTGGGATTGAAAGAAATAAAAATCTAGATGTTGCTAAACCCACTATATTGGATTTCAAGGAATTTAATTATGAAAATTTCTCTTTAATTGATTGTATTTCCTTGTTGCAATCCGTGCTAAATTCTCCACATGCTTATAGTCAAAATAAAGCCTTCACCGAACATATTGCTGATGCCTTGATGCAATCTTATGAAGAAAAACTTGAGTTGAAAGTTTCTATCCCTAGAAAACTCTATGATGAGTGGGAACTAACTATTAAAATTAAAATTAATGATCATGAGTTTTATGCTTTGTGTGATTTGGGTGCTAGTGTCTCCACTATTCCCAAAACTTTGTGTGATTTACTAGATTTCCGTAATTTTGATGATTGCTCTCTAAACTTGCATCTTGCGGATTCTACTATTAAGAAACCTATGGGAAGGATTAATGATGTTCTTATTGTTGCAAATAGGAATTATGTGCCCATAGATTTCATTGTTCTTGATATAGATTGCAATCCTTCTTGCCCTATTATTCTTGGTAGACCTTCCCTTAGAACGGTTGGTGCGATTATTGATATGAAGGAAGGGAATATTAGATTTCAATTTCCATTAAAAAAAGGGCATGGAACACTTTCCAAGAAAAAAAATAAAGTTACCATATGAAACTATCATGAGAGCCACTTATGGATTGCCTACCAAAGATGGCAATACTTAGATCTATCCTCGCTTTTATGCCTAGCTAGGGGCGTTAAACGATAGCGCTTGTTGGGAGGCAACCCAATTTTATTTTTATTCCTTGCTTTTTTCTCCTGCTTAGTAATAAATAAATTATTGAGCCTCTGTTTTGTTTGTGTTTTTTGTGTTTAATTAGTGTTTGTGCCAAGTAGAACCGTTGGGAAGACTTGGGGAAAGTCTTGTTGAACTTGCTGTAAAAAACAGAAACTTTAGCGCTCAGGAGAACTGCTGTAATTTTTATTTGGAGAGTTATATTTAGTTAATTCTTTTTTCAGATGATTAATAAATAAATTCCTCAGGTCCAGAAATTTATTTTAGAATTTTTGGGGTTCCAGATCTTGCGCTAGCTACAGATTACTACAGACTGTTCTGTTTTTGACAGATTCTGTTTTTCGTGTGTTGTTTGCTTATTTTGATGAATCTATGGTTAGTAAAATAGTTTATAATCCATAGAGAAGTTTGAATACAGTAGGTTTAACACCAATATAAATAAATAATGAGTTCATTACATTACCTTGAAGTGGTCTTTTGTTTTCTTTCGCTAACGGAGCTCACGAGTTTTCTATTTTGAGTTTTGTGTTGTGAAGTTTTCAAGTTTTGGGTGAATTCTTTTGATGGATCATGGAATAAGGAGTGGCTAGAGCCTAAGCTTGGGTATGCCCATGTCACCCCCTAGATAATCCAAGGACACCAAAAAGTCAAAGCTTGGGGATGCCCCGGAAGGCATCCCCTCTTTCGTCCACTTCCATCGGTAATTTACTTGGAACTATATTTTTATTCACCAACATGATATGTGTTTTGCTTGGAGCGTATTTTATTATTTGTGTATTTGTGTCTTAGTATGCCACAATCATCCTTGCTGTACACACCTTTTGAGAGAGCCATACATGAATTAAAATTTGATAGAATACTCTATGTGCTTCATTTATATCTTTTGAGCTAAGTAGTTTTGCTCTATTGGCTTCACTTATATCTTTTGAGCGTTATAATTTTGCTCTATGTGCTTCACTTATATATTTTGAGTGTTATAATTTTGCTCTATGTGCTTCACTTAGATCTTTTATAGAACGGTGGTGGATTTGTTTTAAATAAACTATTGATCTCTCATGCTTCACTTAAATTATTTTGAGAGTCTCTTAATAGCATGGTAATTTGCTTAATAATAATATGCTTGGTATTCAAGATTTGTGAAACTTTCTTTTGAGTGTGTTGAATACTAAGAAAAGATTGAAGCTTGATAATTGTTTTGAGATATGGAGGTGATAATATTAAAGTCATGCTAGTTGAGTAGTTGTGAATTTAAAGAATACTTGTGTTAAAGTTTGTGATTCTCGTAGCATGCACGTATGGTGAACCGTTATGTGATGAAGTCGGAGCATGATTTATTTATTGATTGTCTTCCTTATGAGTGGCGGTCGGGGACGAGCGATGGTCTTTTCCTACCAATCTATCCCTCTAGGAGCATGCACGTAGTGCCGAGGTTTTTGATGACTTGTAGATTTTTGCAATAAGTATGTGAGTTCTTTATGACTAATGTTGAGTCCATGGATCATACGCACTCTCACCCTTCCACCTTTGCTAGCCTATCTAATACCGCACACGTTTCGCCGGTATCATACACCTATCATATACCTTCCTCAAAACAGCCACCATACCTACCTATTATGGCATTTCCATAGCCATTCCGAGATATATTGCCATGCAACTTTCCACCATCTAGTTCATCATGACACATTCATCATTGTCATATTTCTTAGCATGATCATGTAGTTGACATAGTATTTGTGGCAAAGCCACCGTTCATAATTTCTTCATACTTGTCACTCTTTATTCATTTCATATCCTGGCACACCGCCGGAGGCATCCATATAGAGTCATACTTTGTTTTAGAATCGAGTTGTAATCATTGAGTTGTAAATAAATAAAAGTGTGAT
This sequence comes from Triticum aestivum, assembly GCF_018294505.1. Lineage (NCBI taxonomy): Eukaryota > Viridiplantae > Streptophyta > Magnoliopsida > Poales > Poaceae > Triticum > Triticum aestivum. The sequence continues at coordinate 155,598,390 of NC_057794.1, read as the reverse complement.
GATCATCATTTAATAGAGCATTGTCCCAAAAAAAGAGAAAGGCCAAAGAAAAAAAAGAAGGCCCAAAAAAGAGAAAATAAATAAAAAGGGGCAATGCTACTATCCTTTTACCACACTTGTGCTTCAAAGTAGCACCATGATCTTCATAGTAGAGAGTCTCTCATGTTATCACTTTCATATACTAGTGGGAATTTTACATTATAGAACTTGGCTTGTATATTCCAATGATGGGCTTCCTCAAATTGCCCTAGGTCTTCATGAGCAAGCAAGTTGGATGCACACCCACTAGTTTCTTTTGTTGAGCTTTCATACATTTATAGCTCTAGTGCATCCGTTGCATGGCAATCCCTACTCACTCACATTGATATCTATTGATGGGCATCTCCATAGCCCGTTGATACGCCTAGTTGATGTGAGACTATCTTCCCCTCCTTTTGGTCTTCTCCACAACCACGATTCTATTCCACCTATAGTGCTATATCCATGGCTCATGCTCATGTATTGCGTGAAGATTGAAAAAGTTTTGAAAAAGTTAGAGTATGAAACAATTGCTTGGCTTGTCATCGGGGTTGTGCATGATTTAAATACTTTGTGTGGTGAAGATGGAGCATAGTCAGACTATATGATTTTGTAGGGATAACTTTCTTTGGCCATGTTATTTTGAGAAGACATAATTGCTTTGTTAGTATGCTTGAAGTATTATTATTTTTATGTCAATATGAACTTTTGTCTTGAATCTTTCGAATCTGAATATTCATACCACAATTAAGAAGATTTGCATTGAAATTATGCCAAGTAGCACTCCGCATCAAAAATTCTCTTTTTATCATTTACCTACTCGAGGACGAGCAGGAATTAAGCTTGGGGATGCCTGATACGTCTCCAACGTATCTATAATTTTTGATTGCTCCATGCTATATTATCTACTATTTTGGACTATATTGGGCTTTATTTTCTACTTTTATATTATTTTTGGGACTAACCTATTAACCGGAGGCCCAGCCCAAAATTGCTGTTTTTTTTGCCTATTTCAGTGCTTCAGAGAAATAGAATATCAAATGGAGTCCAAACGGAATAAAATCTACGGGAACGTGATTTTCTCACCGAACATGATCCAGGAGACTTGGACCCTACTCCAAGGAGTCAAAGAGGAGGTCATGAGGGTGGGGGCGCCCCCCTAGGGTGCGCCCCCTGCCTCGTGGGCCCCTCGGTGCTCCGCCGACGTACTCCTTCCTCCTATATATACCTACGTACCCCCAAACGATCAGAACAAGAGCCAAAAACCTAATTCCACCACCGCAACTTTCTGTATCCACGAGATCGTATCTTGGGGCCTGTTCCGGAGCTCCGCCAGAAGAGGGCCGTCATCACGGAGGGCTTCTACATCATCCTAGCCACTCCGATAAAGTGTGAGTAGTTTACCTCAGACCTTCGGGTCCATAGTTAGTAGCTAGATGGCTTCTTCTCTCTTTTTGGATCTCAATACAAAGTTCTCCCCCTCTCTTGTGGAGATCTATTTGATGTAATCTTCTTTTTGCGGTGCGTTTGTTGAGACCGATGAATTGTGGGTTTATGATCAAGTCTATCTATGAATAATATTTGAATCTTCTCTGAATTCTTTTATGTATGATTGGTTATCTTTGCAAGTCTCTTCGAAATATCTGTTTGGTTTGGCCAACTAGATTGGTAGTTCTTGCCATGGGAGAAGTGCTTAGCTTTGGGTTCGATCTTGCGGTGTCCTTTCCCAGTGATAGAAGGGGCAGCAAGGCATGTATTGCATCGTTGCCATCGAGGATAACAAGATGGGGTTTATTTCATATTGCATGAATTTATCTCTCTACATCATGTCATCTTGCTTAAGGCGTTACTCTGTTTTTAACTTAATACTCTAGATGCATGCTGGATAGCGATCGATGAGTGGAGTAATAGTAGTAGATGCAGAATTGTTTCGATCTACTTGTCACGGACGTGATGCCTATATACATGATCATGCCTAGATTTCTCATAACTATGCTCAATTCTGTCAATTGCTCAACAGTAATTTGTTCACCCATCGTAGAATACTTATGCTCTTGAGAGAAGCCACTAGTGAAACCTATGGCCCCCGGGTCTATTCTCATCATATCAATCTCCATCACTTTAATCTTGCTTTGCTTTTTTACTTTGCCTTTACCTTTTACTTTGCATCTTTATACCAAAAATACCAAAAATATTATATCTATCAGATCTCACTCTCGTAAGTGACCGTGAAGGGATTGACAACCCCTAACCGCGTTGGTTGCGAGTAGCTATTGCTTTGTGCAGGTACGAGGGACTTGAGCATGGCCTCCTACTGGATTGATACCTTGGTTCTCAAAAACTGAGGGAAATACTTATGCTACTCTGCTGCATCATCCCTTCCTCTTCGGGGAAAACCAACACAAGCTCAAGACGTAGCAGCCGCCATTTGGCTTCCCTCAAATTCGAGCGAGTCAACGCCTCTCCCTCCACCTCTCCACCACCAAAAGCACACCCAGATCCCGACGAGTCCCTTCCCTCTCTCCTTTTGTCATCGGAGCAACCAGATCGACGTGTCCCAACTCCGGCCGAAGCTCTCCTTCATCGCGTCTAGTGCCCTGCTCCTTCCCAACCTCCTCGACGTCCGTGCCCTACGGGGACGGGTTCGCCTCGGCCTCCTCTAAGTGTGCGTGGTCCGGGCGCTCCGAACGATGGCCGGAGCCGCCGGATGGGCGCCGGAACCACGCTCTTCCCTCTGCCCCGTCGGACGAGCGCAAGGAAGGAGACGAAGGCCCCGCCCCAGCTGGCGAGGGGGCCCTCAGCCCCACCTGTCGGCGGGCAGGCGTTGACCCCGCCTGCCTAGCTGGATAAGTGACGGGCCCCACACCCCGTGGGACCCGCACGTCAGCGACTCCAAGCCCGGTCCCGCCTCTGCCTAGTCAGATAAGTGGACACGTATCCTCTGTAATATGTTTTTCCTATTCAGAAAGCGTACTTTGGTTAACTGCGACTGGAAATACGCTTCCCTATGCAAAAAAATGTATTTCGGCCATAGGTGCTATCAATTTTTCTGTTTAGGCCCAGGCTGAAAAATATTTCTTTATAGATGGGTCCCTGGGAGAAAAACCTTCATATCTTCTTACTCCCAACTCCAAATCAGGTGATTCCAATGCCCACTTCTTCGTTTCGTCGAGCCCGTTCTGATGGAATCATTTTCACCATGTTTTGACATTCTGAAAATGACCATTTTCCCCTGCCCTTATTCAGCCCCTTCGAGAGAGAAAGATTTCCGACGATTCTTTCCGCGAGCCTCTCGCACTTCTTCTCGGTGATTTCTTCCACTCCAGGCAAGCCACACCCCCATTTCAATGATTGCAATGCAGTGACATGGTTTAAGTTACTTGAACTTGTTTAAAATATTGCATTAGCTATGTATGATGTGAGCATGGCATTTCTCGGAGTAGTGTTTTGATCTTGATATTGCTATGATATTGCTTGTAGTTCTAGGACTTATATTTTGATGATTACTTTGGATATCATGTGCCTTTGGATTCTTAGTGGCTAGTATGATTATTGTCATGATGGTATCTGTTATTATCTTGGAGCATTACTTTGGATATCATGTGCCTTTGGATTCTTAGTGGCTAGTATGATTTTTGTCATGATGGTATCTGTTATTATCTTGGAGCATTACTTTGGATATCATGTTGCCTTTGGATTATTAGTGGCTAGTGTTATTTTCATCATGATGCTAGATAATATTATGTTTTGGAGTATGATGTTGGAGATGATGCTTGCATGTGGATCATAGTTGGATAGTTAGTTCTTGATATTTGAGTAGTAGTCTTATCATTCTTGGATTCATCATGATAGTAGTGTTATGCTGTCCTCGGAGTATTCTAGAGATACGATATTCAGCTTTGGATTATTTGTTGGATATTGTTATGACTTGGATTATAGGTAGATAGATGATATCAGAATATCAGCCATTACTATTATACTTTGGGGATAAATTCCATCATTAAGTTGGTCAGGTGCCACCGAACCGGGCTTTTTCCAGTGCAACCACATTTGCCTTTATGGGAAGGCCCTAATGCAGTCTATTGTCATGCCTCTCACCGGTGCCTCCAACGAGGGAAGGTTATGGGCGTGCGGTACCCTGGACCGGTAAGCAGACATAACCCTGTGTGCTCGTAGTTGGATTTTGCACGCGTGGTCCCTGTTTGGGACCATTTTGTTTGCCACGATGGTGGCTGTTTTGGCCACGACGGTGGTTGTTGTGTCTTTGGTAGACACGGGGCCACCCAGGACTATGCTAGTGGGGAGTGAGTCGGAGTGGCCGGGAGAGTGTCATGGCAGTAGATCGGTTTTGTCGGAACGCCGTTGGTCCACCCGAATGGGAGTGCGAGGCCATGGGTTCTGTGGTGTGGGTACAGTGCGCTACCTCTGCAGAGTGTATTTAAACTATCGATAGACGCGTCCTCAGTCGTGGGCATGGGTTAGTACTAGGTCACACCGTTTGATCAACACTCACATGACGGAATGACTTATAGGTGATTTATATGTTGATATGTTGAGCAGTACAGATGGACAGGATGTTGATGATGATATTGGAGACCTAGTGTTGGTGGTGGTAGTGATCGCCGGAAGGATCACCGTTTGAGACCAAGTGTTGGTCATGGTAGTGATCGCCGGAAAGATCACCGTTTGAGACCAAGTGTTGGTCATGGTAGTGATCACCGGAAAGATCACCATTTGGTTTTGATCACGAGGTGATCGAGATGGTATATTGCTTGGCTGGTTAGCCAAGAGTGATATGGTTATGGAGATCTGAGATGGTGATTTATTAGTATTGTATCCGTTTCATACCATGCTTAGTAGTTGTTTCATCATAATAGTTGCTAATTTAATTAACCTATTAATGCTATGTTATTGTCTTGCCTTGATGTTTATGGTTGTTGTGAGCTTGCAAGTACATTCAATGTACTGACCTGGCGTGTCATGCCAGATTGCAGGTGATGCCATGATTGCTTGATTGCTTGTCGATGGTTGGCGTGCGTGCGAGCTATATCGTGTCCCAGCCAGAGTCCCTGCGGAGTGGAGTTCACCACCTTCGTCGTTGTTCCGCTGCTAGAAGTATTCCGCTGCTTCGAGTTGTTCTGCTGCTAGCATAGAGCAAGTGTAGTATCACAGGCATAGTGTCGCCGTGCTGATGTGCTTCTTTGTAACATCAGACCCTTGTATTATTATTCTTGTAATAAGAGCTGATTTGTTCTATGTCAAGAAGTGCCATATTCCAGAGACTTCTCCTCGGTCTCTGGGCTGGAATACGGGGCGTTCCGGTTTCTCTGAGTCGGGGTGCCACAGGCTTGGTATCAGAGCAGGTCTGGCTGTAGGACGCCCTAGTCAGTGCGAGCGGTAGAAACTGGTAGAAATCAGTAGTATGGAGTCCGGCTTGTTTATTGCATTTGGTTGCTACATTTGTTTGTGCATAACATGCATATAGCCTTATTTGCTGCTGACGGTTTATCTGGTGAGTGTAGGTGGCATCGGTTTGGATCCACTATAGCTCAGCCTTTGCATTTCTCCAGTTTTCTTTTCTTGCTTGTTCTTCGGTGTTTGGTGTCATTTCTGTCCCGGCAGAGTGATGCTAAGTGATCCCGACACTGTTTGCAAAAATGGTGCTTCGGTATCGCGTCGAATTCCTTCCTTCAGTCCCATTTCGTTTCGGTGATAGACATGCTTCTATCCCAAATCGCTCTTTTATTTTGTCGTGTTGGCAACCCTTAATGATCTGAGTTATCAAGAAAGGGCAATGTCAGCAGCCTCAATTTTCCCCAATATCCTTATTTCTTGGATGAGTACGGATATTTTCCATCTGCTTAATAATAATGTGGTTGCGACATTCATGTCCTGCTACATGGTTACCAAGTACGTCCTCGCCTCCGAGCTAGTCCAGGTTGCTACCTGGCTAAGCTAGCACTTGGTGTAGCGCTGTTTATACCAATTCTTCCACACATATATTCGTCCTCGTGCACATCGTCACATCATGCTAGATCGTAGAACCAGAGATCCCGCGCGATTTGTGTGCTTAAGTAGGCATGCATATTGTGTGACTAGCCATAATATGTGACACTGATTGTGTGTGTGAATTGATTGCTGTTGTGTGCTTGAGTTTATTTTGCTTATTTCTTTTTGGGCCCCGATGTTACATTATTTTTCCCCTATAAAGAGTTACTCATCAACCGACACCGGATCTGAAGAATCAACAAGGAGTTCAAATATTTGGAAACTCAGCTAAACAAAATGGAATTCTCTGCCGACTGCAGTGAAATGGGGAATAACTAATTTTGAGGTTGATAATCAATTTTGCAGTAGTGTGCACTCCTCACAACAGTACTGATAACTCAAGTCTACATCAGTACAAAATACTCACAACAGTAATAGTCAAGTCAGCAGCAAGACAAGTCAGGTACAAGATCATCGGTATATTTCCAGTCAAAGGTATGGAGCATATACAAAATTTTGGCTCATCAAGGCATGACGCTTGAAATATGTTATCATGCGAAATAAAGTCAGAATGTGATATGCTCAAGGAAGATAGTCAAACAAATTTTCTCATGCGAATAATCAGCCACATCATATTATGGGCATGTGTGTAGATTTCAGTCTGCATATTAGTATGAAGCTTTGGATGTAAGAAACTCAGTCTTCTTCCACACGTTATCGGAAGAAATTTATGATGCAAGGCTCCTAAATTTTTCCTCAGCATGATATGTGAATAATTTCTGGTTCAAGATACCCGGTCGTTCTCAGCAAGATACCTTGGTAAAAGCTTCTGACAGACAAAAATGAAAATTTTCTCAACAAGCAAACCCGAGGAGAAGCTTCTCAAGTATGGAACTCAGGCTTCTCCAACACAATAATCAGACCAAGCTTCATGTATAAGCTATAAAGCCTTCTTTGACACGATACCCAGACAAAAGCTTCGAGCAGAAGTTAACAAGTCTTCCTCAGCAAGCTACTCGGATGGCTTCTCTGTGTAGTTCAGAGATCAGATTTGCAATAATTTTGTCAGAGATACAATGCAGTCAAAACATATGCCTACCGCAAGGATCGAGTGTTAGTTGGCATATTCTTCTTATACATATGGTGAGCATGCACCCCCAATCATATCAGTCACTCATACGAGGTACAGATCCAACAGATATACTTAAAGGAAAGTACGGACCCCATAGCCTCATGAATCATGCAAAGGAAGATAAGCAGAGATACATCTCATGAATTACAAGGATCGACAAGATCTGGGGATGACATCACAGAATCCACAGTGTTGACAATGGTCATCAAGGTCATTATTCCCGCACCAGACAAGGTGATATATGAACTCTTGTCACCTTCTCGTATAATTGGACTCAGCAATGAGCTCTGTACAGCTACAAGCTCCGAACATATGTCATATGTGTGTGGAACCAGGTCAGAAAATAAGCAAAAGGAATAATGTCAACAATATCGCGCTAGCCACAGTCATAGTCATACGAAAAATCAAGGACAGGTGTGGCCAAGTTATTTCAGTAAGGTATCCTGACAAAGAAAATCATGACCGTTAAAAGGGTGAGACTGACAGCAAAGGTAGAATGATTTTTGCGCAACCATCAGGGTCCAGAGACCCAAATCGGTTGGAGGCCGTAATTCCATATGGGTCCAAAAAGACATACTCTCAGAGGCCTACTCTATTTTACAAGGATTTCATATCCAGCTGGGAATGGTTAATATGGAAAATCCAAATAGGTATACCGACAAAATGAGGAAGTCAAAAGCCGGACAATCAGCTCAGACCCGGTATACTCACCGACGAAATCAAATACATGGTCAGTCTGTCAGGAAAAGCATTTGTCCGTTAGCCCTCTATCGGGCCAATCTCAAGATGTAAATATTTGAAGTATGACACAGCTATAACTCCATACATCGTTATATTGCTCCTGACAAAAGGCAGTCAGATCTTTGGTACATATCTCACGCTCAAGACAAAGAAATAAATCAAAATCAATACCATCTTTGAGCTTTCAAATCCCGTCAGAAGATGGCCATGATTAACTCTAAGCATTTATTGAACCCACAAGGCTTGCACTTATTTGAAGCAACCCCATGACAGAAGTAAAAAGGCTTGTCTGACCAAAGGAAAATTTCATGCTCAGATCCATTGGATATCATTGTAGATATGAGAAAATTCACGTCAGCAAAAGGAAGTTGTATATGAGCAAAACCCCGTCATAATTTGGGGAAAGGTGAAGCAAACCACCCCGAGCAAAGATAATCAAATCATATAAAATTCTTGGGGGAACAATAACTAAAGAAAAAGGATACCCAAGCTGGAAACGGTGTCCTCAAGTCATACTTGCTCCCTGAGCAACTAAATCTCAAGGACGATATTTCTTTAAGGGGGTAAGATTTGTAATAGCTTGGATTTTGGCCCTTTTCTTTTTCTTTTGATTTATTGGGTTTTTGCTCTGTTTTTCTTTTTGGAGTGGTTCTGTGGCCTTGTCACCTGGGAAATCATCTTCATTTCCTCTCCCAAGTGGCTCACCATCCTAAAAACCTTGCCAAGACCATGTCACTCCACTGCTTGACCAAACCCTAAATTCTTTTTCTAGGAAATATTCCTTTTTCTGTTAAAGGAATAACCCTGTCTACTCTATGTTGTGAAGCAACCCATATTTTTGCCAATCCAAAAATCCCCAAATAATTCTTATAAATTGTTTGGGTCATATCTTCCTCAAATATGGCAAAATATTTCATTGGCCATATTTCTCATCATGATCAATAAATTCATTTCATATTCTGTCCTAAATGGCACATTGTGAATCAAGTGCTATTTATCTTTGCCCATTTGCCCCCAAACATTTTGGGCATGACAAATCGTCCAAATAATTTACCTGTGCCAAAAGTTCAACTTTATTTGCCTAGCCAGACTTCCTCAGTGATTTTTCAAAGTTTCTGTTTGAGGGAAGCCTTTGTGAAGGAACTGCTAGCTAGGGTAATCCAAATGCGTTGAAATTATGCATGCCTCTTCTTGTGGTCATATTACCTCACTCCTACAAGTTTCAGCTTCATCCCGTGATCTATGTGAGCACAACATCAAATCTTTGATTTTATCAATATTTTCAGGTTGTGAAGCAAGTATATTTTATATTGCTTCATTTTGCCTGAAAATTTACCAGAGAATTATCCTACCCAAATAACTTCTCTCCACCAAATTTGGCATCAATTCTTGAAGCCAATATTTCTCTAGAATTTTTGCAAGTTTCTGGACAGAGGGGATAGCTGTGAAGGAAGTACCATTTTGCTAAAACCAATTGGTATGAAATTTTTACAGCACCTTTATATGGCCAAATCACTAAGCCTTGCAAAATTTCATCTCTAGTGGTTACTCTATGTGAGTGAACCATCATGATTTTGATTCTGGACCAATAATGGTAGTTACAAAGCAACCATATTAATTAATGGTAGTTACAGCTCCTCCTCTCATTGGCCTCGCGCGCGTGAGCGTGTCCAAGAGTTTTACCGCGTCGTCGCCGTCCTCCTGGAGCTCTCTCCCTCTCCGTAAAACCCCTCATCGACGCTCGCCGCCGAACGCCTACGGGAGCACAATGCGCCGGTCGTCGTCTTCCTCCTCGTCTCTTCCTCCCTGCACCTTTGCTGGCCTCCTCTACCCCGTGAGAACTTCCACTGCTCCTCCCCCGTCGTTTAGCTACCCTCAAGCTCATGCGCGTGCACACGCATCCGCGGCGACGCCAGCTCGCCACCTCGTCCTGCGGCTATATAAGCCAACCCCGAGCTCCCTCGACCGCACCAGCAGCCTCACTCCTCTCCCCTAGTTCCCCCGAGCACTAGAGCCCCTCCTCGACCTCCATTGCCACCATGGCCGCCATTTGGCTCCGCTCAAATTTGAGCGAGTCAACGCCTCTCCCTCCACCTTACCACCACCAGAAGCACACCCAGACCCCGGCGAGTCCCTCCCCTCTCTCCTTTTGTCGCTGGAGCAACCAGATCGCCATGTCCCAACTCCAGCCGAAGCTCTCCTCCGCCACGTCTGGTGCCCTGTTCCATCCCAACCTCCTCGACGTCTGTACCCTACAGGGACGGGTTTGCCTTGGCCCCCTCTACACGTGCGTGGTCTGGGAGCTTCGAACGATGGACGGAGCCGGCCGAACGGGCGCCGGAACCGCGCTCTTCCCTCTGCCCCGTCGGGCGAGCGCGATGAAGGAGACGAAGGACCTGCCCCAGCTAACCAGTGGGCCCTCGGCCCCACCTGTCGGCGGGCAGGCGTTGAACCCGCCTGCCTAGCTGGATAAGTGACGGGCCCCACACCCCGTGGGACCCGCACGTCAGCGACTCCAAGCCCGGTCCCACCTCTGCCTAGTTAGATAAGTGGACACGTATCCTCTGGAATACGTTTTTCCTATTCAGAAAGCATACTTTGGTTAACTGCGACTGGAAATACGCTTCCCTATGCAGAAAACGTATTTCGGCCGTAGGTGCTTTTAGTTTTTCTGTTTAGGCCCAGGCTGAAAAATATTTCTTTATAGATGGGTCCCTGGCAGAAAAACCTTCATATGTTTTTACTCCCAACTCCAAATCAGGTGATTCCAAAGCCCACTTCTTCGTTTTGTCGAGCCCGTTCCGATGGAATCATTTTCACCATGTTTTTACATTCTGAAAATGACCTTTTTTCCCTGCCCTTATTCAGCCCCTCCGAGAGAGAAAGATTTCCGGCGATTCTTTCCGCGAGCCTCTCGCACTTCTTCTCGGTGATTTCTTCCACTCCAGGCAAGCCACACCCCCATTTCAATGATTGCAATGCAGTGACATGGTTTAAGTTACTTGAACTTGTTTAAAATATTGCATTAGCTATGTATGATGTGAGCATGGCATTACTCGAAGTAGTGTTTTGATCTTGATATTGCCCGGAGTTCTAGGACTTATATTTTGAGGATTAATTTGGATATCATGTGCCTTTGGATTCTTAGTGGCTAGTATGATTATTGTCATGATGGTATCTGTTATTATCTTGGAGCATTACTTTGGATATCATGTGCCTTTGGATTCTTAGTGGCCAGTATGATTTTTGTCATGATGGTATCTGTTATTATCTTGGAGCATTATTTTGGATGTCATGTTGCCTTTGGATTATTAGTGGCTAGTGTTATTTTCATCATGATGCTAGATGATATTATGTTTTGGAGTATGATGTTGGAGATGATGCTTTCATGTGGATCATAGTTGGATAGTTAGTTCTTGATATTTGAGTAGTAGTCTTATCATTCTTGGATTCATCATGATAGTAGTGTTATGATGTCCTCGGAGTATTCTGGAGATATGATATTCAGCTTTGGATTATTTGTTGGATATTGTTATGTAACACCCCGGATGTAACTTTCCCTATTTGTACTCCAACTCTTGCCGTTTCCGGCGTTAAGTTATTTATTTCCTCGGGTTCGGGTTTCGTCTCCGTGTGTTGTTGTCGTTGTCATGCATCTCATATCATGTCATCATGTGCATTGCATCTGCATACGTGTTCGTCTCAGGCATTCGAACATTTTCTCCGTTGTCCGTTTTGCATTCCGGCGCTTCGTTCTCCTCCGGTGGCCATTTCTAGCTTTCTTTCGTGTGTGGGGATTAAACATTTCCGGATTGGACTGAGACTTGCCAAGCGGCCTTGGTTTACTACCGATAGACCGCCTGTCAAGTTTCGTACCTTTTGGACTTCGTTTGATACTCCAACGGTTAACCGAGGGACCTAAAAGGCCTCGTGTGTGTTGCAGCCCAACACCCCTCCAATTTGGCCCAAAACCCACCTAACTCTGCTCCATCATCTAGAGCGTTCGATCACGATCGCGTGGCCAAAAACCGCACCTCATTTGGACTCTCCTAGCTACCTCTACCTCTATTTAAAGCCCCCTCCCGAAATTCGCAGATCTCCTCCCTCTCAAACCCTAGAAATCGTCCCCGTGCCACGCCGGACAAAAATCCGCCGCCGGACTTTGTCTGCCCCGCCGTCCGCCGCCACGTGGCGCCCTGGGATTCGTCCGCCCGGGCGCCCACATCGCCACGCATCCCCGCCAGCCCGCGAGCCCAGCCGGGGCCCCCGAGGGCCCGAAGTCGCCCGGTCGCCGCCGCCCTCGTAGCGCCGCCCGCCTCCTCGCCCCCGACGCCTCGCGACCCCGCCGCCGTCCTCCTCTCGTCCGGTGCCACCGCAGCCAACGCCAGCTGCCCGAAGCTCCTTCGCCCCGCCGCGTGCTCGCCCGAGGCCGGCGAGCTCCCTCCGCCGCCTCGCCGCTCCACTTCGCCGCCCCGCAAGCCGGTGCCGCCCCGGCCTCCTCCTCCCTCCAACTCCGGCTACCACCGTCCATCGTCGCCGACCAGCCCGCCGGCGAGCCCGGATCCACCTCGGGAAGCGTGTAATCCAGATCTGAAATTTTAGGTTGACTTTGTTTTTTTTCTAAGTCCCGGAAATTTCAGTACAAGTGCACATGTTCGCGGCTCCATAACTTTGCATCCGTAGCTCCAATTCATGCACATAGCATATCAAAATGTTCATCTCAGAGAGTACATCACTTTATTACATTGCGTCATTTTCATTTGAGTCCATCTTGATGCCCGAAATGCTGTTAGAATAGGGCTACTTGAGTTAATTGTCAGATATGTTACTCCGTTTAGCACTTTTGTCATTTTTGCCATGATTAATGTGTGCATGATATGCCCGCGAGTTCTACATGTGTTTTGTTAAGGGTTTTGTCATCTCTCCATAGGTGCAACCCATGTATTTTTAGGATGTGTGTGGTGACTTGTGCAAGTTTGCAAAGTGGTGCACTTGCTAATTCTGTTTTCAGGGACTTAGTAATTTCACTAAGTCCTGGAGCTGTTCATCTCATGATGCCATATGTTCGTGTTGTTTCCTAGTGATCCGTGCCTCTTTTGAGGATGATCAGTAAGGATGTTTTGTTAAACTTGTAGTGCTCTATCCATCCATGTATTTGTTTGCAATTATGGAGCACCCTAGCTTGAGTCAATCGAGCTCTACTTTTTCTACTTTGTGAATCTGGGCAGATTGTCAACTTGTTTGCAATTTTTTTGGTGATGTTGTAGTTGATCCGTGCATGCTATGCCATTGTTCTTGCCATATATAGATTGCATTTTATGCCTTCTTGATGGGTGTATGCTTGTCTTGCCATGACTTTGCACCGTAGTGAGTGCATCGAGCTCGTAAACATGCCTACTTGAGTTATATTTCAGCATGTGCCAGTTTTCACTAAGTCTGAAAACTGATTATGTTTTGCTATGTTCACGTGCTTGCAATTGTATTTTCTGATCCCTTTTGGCTCAAGGTCATTAAGGGACTTTTGTTAAGATCTTTGAGTAGATCCATGACATGCTTTACTTTGCCTTGTTCAGATCCTGTAGCATGTAGTTTTGTTGCTCCGAAGAGGGCTACCTGATCTGAAATTCCCGACAAGTGTTAATTTCACTAAGTGTGAGATATGTTTGCCATATGCATTTTTGCCATGCTTGTTTGAACCCGTTAATGGATGAATTGGCCGTAGCTCAGTGCTAGACTTTTGTTAAGCATCTTGTGTGCATCCCTGCCATGTATTTTGTTGTCATGTTTGGGTGCTGTAGAATGTTCATTTCGTTACATTTAGATGCCTACTTGCTGTAAATCGCAGACCGGTGTCATATTTGAATCACTTGCCATTTCCAAACCGTAACTCCGATTCTGGCGTTCTTTATATCGTTTTCAAGCGATTTCATCTCATCTTTCCAGTGTCACACTTGGATTTCCAAGTTGAGGCCAGGTTCATGCATTTCCTGTCATATCTTGCATTTTTGCATCCCGCATCGCATCCCGCATAGCATATCATCTTTGCATTGTGTTGTTGAATTTGCACGTGGTTGATTGTATCCTTGTTGCTTGTTTGTCTTGTTTGGGTAGATCTAGGAGACGAGTTCGCTAACGAGGAGCCCGTTGAGTTTGCTTTTGAGGATCCAGTCAACTCTGACAACTGTGCAGGCAAGATGATCATACCCTCGAAATCACTACTATCTTTGCTATGCTAGTTTGCTCGCTCTTTTGCTATGCCATTGCTACGATGCCTACCACTTGCTTGCAAGCCTCCCAAATTGCCATGTCAAACCTCTAACCCACCATTGTCCTAGCAAACCGTTGATTGGCTATGTTACCGCTTTGCTCAGCCCCTCTTATAGCGTTGCTAGTTGCAGGTGAACATTGGAGGCCGTTCCTTGTTGGAACATTTATTTACTTATTGGGATATCATTATATTATCTTGCTATCTTAATGCATCTATATACTTGGTAAAGGGTGGAAGGCTCGGCCTCTCGCCTAGTGTTTTGTTCCACTCTTGCCGCCCTAGTTTCCGTCATATCGGTGTTATGTTCCCGGATTTTGCGTTCCTTACGCGGTTGGGTTATAATGGGAACCCCTTGATATTTCACCTTGATTAAAGCTTTTCCAGCAATAACCAACATTGGTCTTACCCTTTGCCACCTAGCCTCTTTTTCCCTCGGGTTTCCGGAGCCCGCGGGTCATCTTATTTTAAACCCCCCCGGGCCAGTGCTCCTCTAAGTGTTGGTCCGACCGAGTAGACTGCGGGGCCACCTCGGGGCAACTTGAGGGTTGGTTTTTACTCGTAGGATGTCTCATCTGAGTGTGTTCTGAGAAAGAGATATGTGCAGCTCCTATCGGGATTTGTCGGCACATTCGGGCGGTGTTGCTGGTCTTGTTTTAACCTGTCGAAGTGTCTTGAGTTACCGAGATACCGAGTCTGATCGGAACGTCTTGGGAGGAGGTCTATTCCTTCATTGATCGTGAGAGCTTGTCATGGGCTAAGTTGGGACTCCCCTGCAGGGATTGAACTTTCGAAAGTCGTGCCCGCGGTTATGGGTAGATGGTAATTTGTTAATGTCCGGTTGTAGATAACTTGAACCTTAACTTAATTAAAATGAATCAACTGAGTGTGTTACCGTGATGGCCTCTTCTCGGTGGAGTCTGGGAAGTGGACACGGTGTTGGAGTAATCTTTGCGCAGGTTGCTCTCTAGTTTCATGCTCGCACTTTGCCTCCTCTTCTCGCTCTCTTTTGTGAATAAGTTAGCCACCATACTTGCTAGTCGCTTGCTGCAGCTCCATATATTTACCTTGCCTTACCTATAAGCTTAAATAGTCTTGATTGTGAGGGTGCGAGATTGCTGAGTCCCTGTGGCTCACAGATTACTATTAGACCAGATGCAGGGCCTGATGATTCCACTCCAGGAGACGCGTATGAGCTCAAGTGGGAGTTCGACGAAGACTCTCAACGTTACTATGTTTCCTTTCCCGATGATCAGTAGTGGTGCCCAGTTGGGGGTGAACGGGACCATTGTCGCATGTTGGGTTCTCTTTTATTTTGGCGCCGTAGCCGGGCCATGAGTGTTTGGATGATGTAATGTTATTTATATACTTGTTTGATGTGGCGAGTGTAAGCCAACTATGTTATCTCCCCTTTATTATTTATATTACATGGGACGTTGTGAAGATTGCCTAACTTGCGACATATGCCTTCAATGCGATTATGTCTCTAAGTCGTGCCTCGACACGTGGGAGCTATAGTCGCATCGAGGGTGTTACAAGTTGGTAATCAGAGCCTTCCCCGACCTTAGGAGCCCCATTGCTTGATCGTTTTTAGCGGCCAAGTTGTGTCTAGAAAAATGTTTTGAGTCTTTTAGGAATTATATATCGGAGAGTTTAGGAATTATTTTTACTTCCCAGTCTCCTCATCGCTCTGGTAAGGCATCCTGACGTAGAGTTTTGAC
Source organism: Triticum aestivum (assembly GCF_018294505.1). Classification (NCBI taxonomy): domain Eukaryota; kingdom Viridiplantae; phylum Streptophyta; class Magnoliopsida; order Poales; family Poaceae; genus Triticum; species Triticum aestivum. The sequence goes on along the minus strand of NC_057794.1, from coordinate 155,582,525 downwards.
CCTTCTATTCTCAAATTTCACTAATATTTTTTTAGGATCACGCGGGTATCTTGGAATTGTTCCGATGGTTTTATGATGAGAACATTGTCTTGGTGCCTCCTGTCAGGGGTTTAGTGGAAGTGTCTCGGGGAGTTGAGCTCTGAGGTGTTGTCATCATAATTTTATTGTTGCAGTTCTGAAATACCTGAGTCTAGTACGCCGACATCGAAAATCTCTTTTATGCAGTTCGTTGGTGAGATAACCTCGACGCCACCCAGTACTGGGGCGGGAGTTCTGGAGTATTGCCATAACTTGTATAACGGATGCTTTTCGAAGGTTGAGGTAGATGGTTTCCGAAGTTTTCTTGGTTATGTGTTGAAGGATGGATACAGCTGGATGTAGGATTTGCTAGTTTGGGTGAGATATTATGCTTCCCCTGTATCCCCAACACCTGATTGCATAACCGGAAAGGTTCGCGAGTTTCATAGGTGGGAATTCTAGTAGCTCTAGTTCTTCTTCCACGGATATTGGTTTGAGATTGGGATTTCTTACCGATTATTCGTTCTTGATCCGTACCTTGTTGATTTATTTCTCTACCTTAATTCTACGTGGCTTCTCAATTTATGGATATGTGACCATTTCAAGAGGAATGCATTCGTTCATTTTGTTCGGATGTGAAGACTATATGTTGCAATTTTCATTCCATTGGATTCAGCTTCAATATTTCTCTGTCAATGTGCTAATGGTGGTCAACCTCTTTAGGATGGCTCCTCCAACGCGCACAACTCCGAATCCTGATCCGCCACCACCTCCACCTCCTCCAGAGGCATGTCAAGCTATGATGGCCACAACCAATGCAAACACATAGTTGATCATGCAAATTCTTCAAGAGCGCAATCAAGGCAGTCAAGGGAATCAAGGCAGCAATCAGAGTCACTTTGCTACACTCAACCAGTTCCTTGCTAACGGGCCAAAGACTTTCAGCAATTGTGTTGAGGCAACCGATGCTGACGATTGGCTTGTGGATCTGTGCAAGCATTTCGAGTGCAGTAATGTCAGGCCTAAGGACTTTGTCAAGTTCGCTTCCTTCCAACTCAAAGATCAAGCTGCAGAATGGTTCCAGCAGTACAAGGACTCCAGAGGTGGACGTGTTATCACTTGGGATGATTTCCGTCGAGATTTCCAAGCTCATCCTATTCCCCAAAGCGTGGTTGAAAGCAAGCATGAGGAATTCCGCAATCTGAAGCAAGGCTCTTTGTCTGTCTATGACTACAACAAGTTGTTCCAGAAGCTCGCCCGCTTTGCCAAGCAGGACATCCCTGATGAGAAGAGCATGATATATCAGTTCAGGGGTGGTCTCAGAGAAGAAATTCAGCTAGCTCTTGTTCTCTTTGAGCCCTTGAGATACGATGAGTTCTACAACATGGCACTGAAGCAAGAGGCTGCTCAGTTGAGGTGTGATGCTTCCAAGAAGCGAGTCAGAGATGTTACTCCTTCTTCCTCTACTCAAGTGGCCAAGCAACAGAAGTATTGGCTTCCTCCTCCTCCGTTCCGTCAGCCGTATCAGCAGAAGAGCAAAGGTGGCAGTGGTTCTTCCCACCCACCCAACCCTGGCTTTCAGAACAAGACTTCGTCTCAAGCTCCAAGATCGAGTGCTCTGTATCACCGTCCGCTTTCAGAGGTCACGTGCAACAAGTGCCAACAGAAGGGTCACTATGCCAACAAGTGTCTAAACCAGAGGCGTCTTCCTCCTCCTCCTCCTGTTAGATCAACAAGTACAACTGTGGTCAAGCATAACCCCAAGCACGCTAAGGTCAACTTGATGAATGCAGCTCAGGCAGAGGACTCGTCAGATGTGGTCATGGGTAACCTTCCTGTTAACGATGTTCCTGCAAAAGTTCTTTTTGACACTGGTGCATCGCATTCCTTTTTGTCATGCCCTTTTGCATCGAAGCACAATGTTGATACCGAGATTATGCCCAAAGTCATGCAAGTTGTTTCTCCCGGCAAGCTTTTGACTTCTAGTTTGGTTGCTCCCGATATCTCTATCACATTGGGTGATTACATGTTTCTCTCTTCTCCAGTGGTTCTTGGTAACTCGGATATTGATCTTATTCTCGGAATGGATTGGCTTTCTAAGCACAAGGCTCAGCTTGATTGTGCAGCCAGGCAGATTCAATTGACTCATTCGTCTCAGGATGTAATTGTCTTTGCCGCTCGTGAGGATACCATCCGTATGTTTTCTCTCAATGAGAAGGGTGAATTGGATGCTATCTCCCAAATTCCAGTCGTTTGCGAATATCAAGACGTCTTTCCAGAAGAGCTTCCAGGAATGCCTCCGCACCGGCCAGTTGAATTCGTTATTGATCTTGAGCCTGACACGGAACCTGTGTGCAAACGTCCTTACAAGCTCGGACTTGAAGAGTTGAAAGAGCTAAAGAAGCAACTCGATATTCAAGAGAAAATGGGTCTCATCCGGCCTAGTTCTTCTCTGTGGGGTTGTGGTGTTCTTTTTGTGAAGAAGAAGGATGGAACGGACCGACTTTGTGTTGATTACCGTCCAGTGAACAAGAAGACCATCAAGAACAAATATCCACTTCCCAACATCAATGAGCTGTTCGAACAACTCAAAGGTGCCCAAGTATTCTCCAAGCTTGATCTCCGTATGGGTTATCATCAGATTCGAATCCATGAGCAAGATATTCCCAAGACGGCTTTCAGGACAAGCTTTGATTCATATGAATACACTGTCATGTCTTTTGGCCTCGCCAACGCTCCTCCGACGTTCTCTCGCATGATGAATTTCATCTTCAACGCCTACACCAATGACTTCGTTTTGGTCTATCTCGATGACATTCTGGTTTTCTCGAAGAACAAGGAAGATCATGCCAAACACTTGCGTTTGGTTCTTGATAAGCTCAGGGAACATCAGTTCTACGCCAAGTTCTCCAAGTGTGAGTTTTGGCTCGATGAGGTTCTTTATCTTGGTCATATCATCTCTGCCAAGGGCATTGCCGTGAATCCTGAGAAGGTGTCTGCAATTGTGAATTGGGAACCTCCTCAGAACGTGAAGCAACTCCGCAGTTTTCTCGGTCTCGCAAGCTATTGCCGAAGATTCGTTGAAAACTTTTCCAAGATTGCGAAGCCTCTCTCAAATCTTCTCCAGAAGCACGTCAAGTACGTTTGGTCTCCGGAGTGTGATATTGCTTTCAACACTTTGAAAGAGAAATTGATCACTGCTCCAGTTCTGACTCCGCCTGATGAATCCAAGCCGTACGAGGTCTTTTGTGATGCCTCTCTCCAAGGTCTTGGCGCAGTATTGATGCAAGAGAAGAAAGTTGTTGCTTATACATCTCGCCAGTTGAAGCCTAATGAGAAGAACTACCTCACTCATGATCTTGAGTTGGCGGCAGTTGTGCATGCTCTTTTGACTTGGAGACATCTTCTATTGGGAAGAAAAGTGGACATTTTCACTGATCACAAGAGTCTCAAGTACATCTTCACTCAGCCTAATCTCAACCTCGGGCAAACTCGATGGGTCGAAATGATTCAAGAGTATAATTCGAGTATTGAGTATACTCCAGGCAAGGCCAATGTGATTGCTGACGCATTGAGCAGGAAAGCTTACTGCAACAGTCTGATTCTCAAGCCTTATCAACCCGAGCTTTGTGAAGCTTTTCGCAAACTTAATCTGCAAGTTATTCCTCAAGGTTTCCTCGCCAACCTTCAAGTCTCTCCTACCTTGGAAGACCAGATTCGCCAAGCCCAGCTTCTTGATGCTATGGTGAAAAAGGTGAAGATTGGGATTGCCAAGAGCCAGTCCAAGTACAAGTGCTACCGCCTTGATGACAAGGACACTCTATTCTTCGAGGATCGTATTGTTGTACCCAAAGGTGACCTTCGTAAAGTGATCATGAACGAGGCTCACAATTCTCTCCTCTCCATCCACCCTGGGAGCACGAAGATGTATCAGGACCTCAAGCAAGCTTATTGGTGGACTCGAATGAAGCGCGAGATCGCTCAATTCATGAATGAATGTGATGTCTGCAGAAGAGTGAAGGCAGAACACCAAAGGCCAGCAGGTCTCCTCCAACCTCTTGCCATTCCAGAATGGAAGTTTGACCACATTGAAATGGACTTCGTGACTGGGTTTCCAAAGTCCAAGCATGGCAATGATGCTATATTCGTTGTCATCGACAAACTCACCAAAGTGGCTCATTTTCTGCCTATCAAAGAGTCGATCACTGCAGCTCAATTGGCGGAACTCTATACCTCTTGTATTGTCTCTCTGCACGGTATTCCACAAGCGATCTCTTTAGACCATGGCAGCATCTTTACCTCGAAGTTTTGGGATTCTTTTCAGAAGGCCATGGGCACCAACATCCGCTTCAGCACAGCTTTCCATCCTCAAACAAGCGGTCAAGTCGAGCGTGTCAACCAGATTCTTGAGGATATGCTCAGGGCTTGTGTGATCTCCTTCGGCATGAAGTGGGAGGATTGTCTTCCTTATGCTGAATTCTCCTACAACAACAGTTTTCAAGCAAGTTCGGGCAAGGCCCCTTTTGAAATTCTGTATGGCAGGAAGTGTCGTACCCCTCTCAACTGGTCTGAAATCGGTGAACGTCAGCTTTTAGGTAATGACTTAATCACAGAGGCAGAGGAAATGTGCAAAGTCATTCGTGATAACCTCAAAGCATCCCAATCCCGTCAGAAGAGCTACTATGATAGTAAGCACCGCGATTTGGCTTTCCAGATCAGAGATCATGTTTACCTCCGTGTCTCTCCTATGAAAGCTACTCGTCGCTTCGGTATCAAAGGGAAGCTTGCCCCTAGATACGTGAGACCTTTCAAGATTGTCAGCAAGAGAGGCGAACTCACCTATCAACTCGAGCTTCCTTCAAACTTTGCAAATGTTCATGACGTGTTCCATGTCTCTCAGCTTCGAAAGTGCTTCAAGACTCCTGACCGCACCGTCAACTTCGAGGACATTGAGCTCCAAGAAGATCTCTCCTATCGTGAGTACCCAGTTGCTATTCTTGAAGAGACTGAACGCAAGACTCGCAACAAGTCGATCAAATTTCTCAAAGTCAAGTGGTCACACCATTCCGACCGTGAAGCTACCTGGGAACACGAGGATCACCTCCGTTCTGAGTACCCGGCGTTCTTTCAGTCCTAGATCTCGGGACGAGATCCTTTCGTAGTGGTGGAGTGTTGTAACACCCCGGATGTAACTTTCCCTATTTGTACTCCAACTCTTGCCGTTTCTGGCGTTAAGTTATTTATTTCCTCGGGTTCGGGTTTCGTCTCCGTGTGTTGTTGTCGTTGTCATCCATCTCATATCATGTCATCATGTGCATTGCATCTGCATACATGTTCGTCTCAGGCATTCGAACATTTTCCCCGTTGTCCATTTTGCATTCTGGCGCTTCGTTCTCCTCCGGTGGCCATTTCTAGCTTTCTTTCGTGTGTGGGGATTAAACATTTCCGGATTGGACCAAGACTTGCCAAGCGGCCTTGGCTTACTACCGGTAGACCGTCTGTCAAGTTTCGTACCTTTTGGACTTCGTTTGATACTCCAACGGTTAACCGAGGGACCGAAAAGGCCTCGTGTGTGTTGCAGTCCAACACCCCTCCAATTTGGACCAAAACCCACCTAACTCTGCTCCATCATTTAGAGCGTTCGATCACGATCGCGTGGCCGAAAACCGCACCTCATTTGGACTCTTCTAGCTCCCTCTACCTCTATTTAAAGCCCCGTCCCGAAATTCACAAATCTCCTCCCTCTCAAACCCTAGAAATCGTCCCCGTGCCACGCCGGACAAAAATCCCGCCGCCGGACTTTGTCCGCCCCGCCGTCCGCCGCCACGTGGCGCCCCGGGATTCGTCCGCCCGGGCGCCCACATCGCTGCGCATCCCCGCCGACCCGC
>NC_057794.1:155533613-155576280 GCF_018294505.1 Triticum aestivum | reverse complement strand
GCCCTCGTAGCGCCGCCCGCCTCCTCGCCCCCGACGCCTCGCGACCCCGCCGCCGTCCTCCTCCCGTCCGGCGCCACCGCAGCCAACGCCAGCTGCCTGGAGCTCCTTCGCCCCGCCGCGTGCTCGCCCGAGGCCGGCGAGCTCCCTCCGCCGCCTCGCCGCTCCACTTCGCCGCCCCGGCCTCCTCCTCCCTCCAACTCCGGCTACCACCGTCCATCGTCGTCGACCAGCCCGCCGGCGAGCCCGGATCCACCTCGGGAAGCGTGCGATCCAGATCTGAAATTTTAGGTTGACTTCGTTTTTTTTCTAAGTCCCAGAAATTTCAGTACAAGTGCACATGTTCGTGGCTCTGTAACTTTGCATCCGTAGCTCCGATTCATGCATATAGCATATCAAAATGTTCATCTCAGAGAGTACATCATTTCATTATATTGCATCATTTTCATTTGAGTTTATATTGATGTCCGAAATGCTGTTAGAAGAGGGCTACTTGAGTTAATTGTCAGATCTGTTACTCCGTTTAGCACTTTTGTCATTTTTGCCATGATTAATGTGTGCATGATATGCCCGCGAGTTCTACATGTGTTTTGTTAAGAGTTTTGTCATCTCTCCATAGGTGCAACCCATGTATTTTTAGGATGTGTGTGGTGACTTGTGCAAGCTTGCAAAGTGGTGCACTTGCTAATTCTGTTTTCAGGGACTTAGTAATTTCACTAAGTCCTGGAGCTGTTCATCTCATGATGCCATATGTTCGTGTTATTTCCTAGTGATCCGTGCCTCTTTTGAGGATGATCAGTAAGGATGTTTTGTTAAACTTGTAGTGCTCTATCCATCCATGTCTTTGTTTGCAATTATGGAGCACCCTAGCTTGAGTCAATCGAGCTCTACTTTTGCTACTTTGTGAATCTGGGCAGATTGTCAACTTGTTTGCAATTTTGCCGGTGATGCTGTAGTTGATCCGTGCATGCTATGCCATTGTTCTTGCCATATATAGATTGCATTTTATGCCTTCTTGATGGGTGTATGCTTGTCTTGCCATGACTTGCACCGTAGTGAGTGCATCGAGCTCGTAAACATGCCTACTTGAGTTATATTTCAGCATGTGCCAGTTTTCACTAAGTCTGAAAACTGATTATGTTTTTGCTATGTTCACGTGCTTGCAATTGTATTTTCTGATCCCTTTTGGCTCAAGGTCATTAAGGGACTTTTGTTAAGATCTTTGAGTAGATCCATGCCATGCTTTACTTTGCCTTGTTCAGATCCTGTAGCATGTAGTTTTGTTGCTCCGAAGAGGGCTACCTGATCTGAAATTCCCGACAAGTGTTAATTTCACTAAGTGTGAGATATGTTTGCCATATGCATTTTTGCCATGCTTGTTTGAACACGTTAATGGATGAATTGGCCGTAGCTCAGTGCTAGACTTTTGTTAAGCATCTTGTGTGCATCCCTGCCATGTATTTTGTTGTCATGTTTGGGTGCTGTAGAATGTTCATTTCGTTGCATTTAGATGCCTACTTGCTGTAAATTGCAGACCGGTGTCATATTTGAATCGCTTGTCATTTCCAAACCGTAACTCTGATTCCGGCGTTCTTTATATCGTTTTTAAGCGATTTCATCTCATCTTTCCAGTGTCACACTTGGATTTCCAAGTTGTGGCCAGGTTCATGCATTTCCTGTCATATCTTGCATTTTTGCATCCCGCATCGCATCCCGCATAGCATATCATCTTTGCATTGTGTTGTTGAGTTTGCACGTGGTTGATTGTATCCTTGTTGCTTGTTTATCTTGTTTGGGTAGAGCCGGGAGACGAGTTCGCTAACGAGGAGCCCGTTGAGTTTGCTTTTGAGGATCCAGTCAACTCTGACAACTGTGCAGGCAAGATGATCATACCCTCGAAATCACTACTATCTTTGCTATGCTAGTTTGCTCTCTCTTTTGCTATGCCATTGCTACGATGCCTACCACTTGCTTGCAAGCCTCCCAAATTGCCATGTCAAACCTCTAACCCACCATTGTCCTAGCAAACCGTTGATTGGCTATGTTACCGCTTTGCTCAGCCCCTCTTATAGCGTTGCTAGTTGCAGGTGAAGATTGGAGGCCATTCCTTGTTGGAACATTTATTTACTTATTGGGATATCATTATATTATCTTGCTATCTTAATGCATCTATATACTTGGTAAAGGGTGGAAGGCTCGGCCTCTCGCCTAGTGTTTTGTTTCCACTCTTGCCGCCCTAGTTTCCGTCATATCGGTGTTATGTTCCCGGATTTTGCGTTCCTTACGTGGTTGGGTTATAATGGGAACCCCTTGATATTTTGCCTTGATTAAAGCTTTTCCAGCAATGCCCAACATTGGTCTTACCCTTTGCCACCTAGCCTCTTTTTCCCTCGGGTTTCCGGAGCCCGCGGGTCATCTTATTTTAAACCCCCCCGGGCCAGTGCTCCTCTGAGTGTTGGTCCGACCGAGTAGACTGCGGGGCCACCTCGGGGCAACTTGAGGGTTGGTTTTTACTCGTAGGATGTCTCATCTGAGTGTGCCCTGAGAAAGAGATATGTGCAGCTCCTATCGGGATTTGTTGGCACATTCGGGCGGTGTTGCTGGTCTTGTTTTAACCTGTCGAAGTGTCTTGAGTTACCGAGACACCGAGTCTGATTGGAACATCTTGGGAGGAGGTCTATTCCTTCGTTGACCGTGAGAGCTTGTCATGGGCTAAGTTGGGACTCCCCTGCATGGATTGAACTTTCGAAAGCCGTGCCCGCAGTTATGGGCAGATGGGAATTTGTTAATGTCCGGTTGTAGATAACTTGAACCTTAACTTAATTAAAATGAATCAACTGAGTGTGTTACCATGATGGCCTCTTCTCGTTGGAGTCCGGGAAGTGGACACGGTGTTGGAGTAATGTTTGCGCAGGTTGCTCTCTAGTTTCACGCTCGCGCTTTGCCTCCTCTTCTCGCTCTCTTTTGTGAATAAGTTAGCCACCATACTTGCTAGTCGCTTGCTGCAGCTCCATATATTTACCTTGCCTTACCTATAAGCTTAAATAGTCTTGATCGCGAGGGTGCGAGATTGCTGAGTCCCTGTGGCTCACAGATTACTATTACACCAGATGCAGGGCCTGATGATTCCGCTCCAGGAGACGCGTATGAGCTCAAGTGGGAGTTCGATGAAGACTCTCAACGTTACTATGTTTCATTTCCCGATGATCAGTAGTGGTGCCCAGTTGGGGGTGAACGGGACCGTTGTCGCATGTTGGGTTCTCTTTTATTTTGGCGCCGTAGCCGGGCCATGAGTGTTTGGATGATGTAATGTTATTTATATACTTGTTTGACGTGGCAAGTGTAAGCCAACTATGTTATATCCCCTTTATTATTTATATTACATGGGATGTTGTGAAGATTGCCTAACTTGCGACATATGCCTTAAATGCGATTATGTCTCTAAGTCGTGCCTCGACACGTGGGAGCTATAGTCGCATCGAGGGTGTTACATGTTATGACTTGGATTATAGGTAGATAGATGATATCGGAATATCAGTCATTACTATTATACTTTGGGGATAAATTCCGTCATTAAGTTGGTCAGGTGCCACCGAACTGGGCTTTTTCCAGTGCAACCACATTTTCCTTTATGGGAAGGCCCTAATGCGTTCTATTGTCATGCCTCTCGTCGGTGCCTCCAACGAGGGAAGGTTATGGGCGTGCGGTACCCTGGACCGGTAAGTAGACATAACCTTGTGTGCCTGTAGTTGGATTTTGCGCACGTGGCCCCGTTTGGGACCGTTTTGTTTGCCACAATGGTGGCTGTTTTGGCCACGACGGTGGTCATTGTGTCTTTGGTAGACACGGGGCCACCCAGGACTATCCTAGTGCGGAGTGAGTCGGAGTGGCCGGGTTAGTGTCATGGCAGTAGATCGGTTTTGTCAGAACACCGTTGGTCCACCCGAATGGGAGTGCGAGGCCATGGGTTCCGTGGTGTGGGTACAGTGCGCTACCTCTACAGAGTGTATTTAAACTATCGATAGCCGCGTCCTCGGTCATGGGCATGGGTTCATACTAGGTCACACCATTCGATCAACACTCACATGATGAAATGACTTATAGGTGATTTATATGTTGATATGTTGAGCAGTACAGATGGGCAGGATGTTGATGATGATGTTGGAGACCTAGTGTTGGTCGTGGTAGTGATCACCGGAAGGATCACCTTTTGAGACCAAGTGTTGGTCGTGGTAGTGATCGCCGAAAAGATCACCGTTTGAGACCAAGTGTTGGTCATGGTAGTGATCGACGGAAAGATCACCGTGTGGTTTTGATCATGAGGTGATCGAGATGGTATATTGCTTGGCCGGTTAGCCAAGAGTGATATGGTTATGGAGATCTGAGATGGTGATTTATTAGTATTGTGTCCATTTCATACCATGCTTTGTAGTTGTTTCATCATAATAGTTGCTAATTTAATTAACCCGTTAATGCTATGTTATTGTCTTGCCTTGATGTTTATGGTTGTTGTGAGCTTGCAAGTACATTCAATGTACTGACCTGGCGTGTCATGCCAGATTGCAGGTGATGCCATGATTGCTTGATTACTTGTCGATGGTTGCCGTGCGTGCGAGCTAGATCGTGTCCCAGCCAGAGTCCCTGCGGAGTGGAGTTCACCACCTTCGTCGTTGCTCCGCTGCTAGAAGTATTCCGTTGCTTCGAGTTGTTCCGCTGCTAGCATAGATCAAGTGTAGTATCGTAGGCGTAGTGTCGTCGTGCTGCTTCTTTGTAACATCAGACCCTTGTATTATTATTCTTGTAATAAGAGCTGATTTGTTCTATGTCAAGTAGTGCCGTATTCCAAAGACTTCTCCTTGATCTCCGAGCTGGAATACGGGGCGTTCCAGTTTCTCTGAGCCGGGGTGCCACACACGGTAAGCATGAGAGTTTGTAGCATAACCAACAAATATGCCCTCATGAGCTCTAGCCTCAAATTTAGACAAACGAACACCTTTGTTGAGAATGAAGCACTTACAACCGAACACCCAGAAGTACTTGAGGTTGGGCTTGTTGCCGATGAGTATCTCATATGGATTCTTGTTCAAGCCTTTGCGGAGACAGAGCCGATTGGATGCATGACAAGCGGTGTTGATGGCTTCGGCCCAAAAGTTGTATGGAGACTTGAACTCCACCATCATGGTTCTTGCCGCATCCACCAAAGTCCGGTTCTTCCTCTCCGCTACACCATTTTGTTGAGGGGTATAAGGTGTGGAATATTGATGCTTGATCCCCTCATCACTAAGAAACTCATCCAAGGTGTAGTTCTTAAAATCAGTGTCGTTGTCACTTCTTATCGTCAAGATCTTTGCATTGTGTTGACATTGAGCTTCATTTGCAAAGTAAATGACGGTTTGTTGGGTCTCACTCTTCCTCCTGAATAAATATACCCAAGTGTATCTTGAATAATCATCCACAATCACCAAGCAATACTTTCTACCCCCAAGTCTATCAAAGGATGGAGGCCCAAAGAGATCCATGTGAAGGAGCTCCAAGGGCCTCCTCGAGTAGATGATAGTCGTGGGTGGGTGAGTGTCGGATTTTGGGTTCCGCAGACCCTTGAGTGGTTCGAACTCTGGGGTGCGTGCGAAGACCTCGTCCTCCCCGGTCTACCTGCTCGCTAATCTCATGGCCTAGCTCGATGAACGGAATGGACAAGAGACACAACAGTTTACCTAGGTTCGGGCCACCATGTGATGTAAAACCCTACTCCTGCTTTGTGGTGGATTGGCCTCGAGGGGCAGAGGATGAACTACAATGGAGAACGACCTCAGGAGGAGACGTGTTCCTGTGCTCGATGAGCTGCTGGGTGTGACGATGATCTAAATGATCTGTTCCCCGTAAGGATGATCTGAACGACCTCCCCCTCTATGGTAGTGGCTAGGCCCTATTTATAGGGGCCTTGGTCCTGTTCCCAAATGTAGGCGGGAAGGGATCCCACAATGGCCAAATTTGAAGGGAGACAACTAGTACATGCTATCCTGACAAAAGTAGTCTTCGTCTGCAAAAGCCTTTTGTGGTGACGCTGTGGTGGGCTCGGCGATGACCTCCGTCCTGACGTCCTGGCGGCCATGGTCTTGTTGCACCGGAATGGAAACCTTTGCTTGATTCCTCGGGACTCCGCGCCTGCGCTTGCCTCCTTAACACCAAGGAGGAAACTGGTACAGTGCGCCCGCTGGCGCCCACTTGGCCTTGGTCGTCATGGCTCACGTCATCTGAACCTCGCGATGTGAACCTTGCATAGATATCTCTGCTCCTCGAGAGCCAGCCTGGGGAGGCCGCCCCACGTGGAGGTCTTGGCATCGTCCGCCTTGCGAGGCTTGGCCCCTCGCGAGGGTCTTGAGTTGTTGATGTCGAAGCTGGGTCATACCAGGCCGTCGATGGAGCCATGCCATGGGCTGCAGACATGCAAGTCTAGGTACCCCCATTCCCAGAACACCAATAGTAGCCCCTGGGCCCAAGGCACGCTCGAAGTTGGCTTCGAGGCGAAGCCAAAAGGCAAGTGCGGACCGCCCTGGGCCCTAACCGCCTGCGGCCTTGGTCGACGCATGGCGATTGATGGGACGTGGGTGCCTCTGCTTCTTCATGCTACCTCGGCAATGGTTTGACTTGACGAGACTCCAGTGCATGCAGAGGAAAACCATCATTGCGTGGGATCGTGGAGGCTGGCCGTTGGCCTCCCGCGGGCTGTAAATGAGGGGCGGGGCGGAGCCCCTCTTGCTCATCTTCGTCTTCTGGCCGCCTGCTCCTTCTCTTTCCTCTCTGTCTTGCCGCCTTGCCGTAGCTCCCATGGCACCGATCAGGAAAAGGCGAAGGCCCCTCGGGAGGAGCCCGAACCGCTTCCGCCGAAGAAGAGGTTCAGCCGCCATCGCGATGCCGGCGAAAGGCAGGAGGTGACGCGACCTTGGTATGAGCCGCCTCTGCCTGGCTTCCGGCCCCCTCTATACGCCCACACGCAGGGCTCCGGAGAGGGCCGCAGTGCCCAGTGCCGTGCAGGCCACGACCATAGTGGCCAGGCTGGGGTTGCACGGCCAGCCCGCCCGTGAACCAACGCCGAGGGATCCTCACGCAAGTTTGTGGTGTGGGCGGCAATGTTGCCATGCACGTGGATCTGGTTGCCGTGGTTCTTCGCCGAGGAGATGTTGCCGAGGGGGCCGCTCAAGTTGTGGCTGCAGCATGCCGGGTGCTGCAGCCTGGCCACGGGGGAGGAGGTCGAGGTCGTCCCCCCGGGAGGCATCTTCATGACCCAAGGATAGGCCGAGGTCACCCGCGCCTGCCGCGCGGATGGGGCCCACGCCATCCACTTCGAGTACGACGACACTCCCACGCTGTTCTTCAAGGTCTTCGACACGGAGGGTCGTTGCCTAGAGTGCTGTCCCGAGGAAGCAGCCTGCGTGGCGTGGTTGCGGGCATCGAACCCGCCCCGGTCTCGCTGACAGCTCCTCCAGCAGCAGCGATGACTCCTGGGAATCCAGCGACTCTCCCGAGCCCAGCGAGTCCCCGAAGTCCAGCGATGACAGCTATGTGCCTCCGAGCTCACGCTGCACCCGGAGCGCGGCCGCGGCGTCCACTCGGCATCGTCAATGATGGCCAGCAGCGGGGGTCCCTTGAGGCTTCCTTCTTTTGTTTTCTTGCGCAAAATTGTGACAAACCGTATGGGGGTATGTAAAAAAGAACTGTAATGCTTTTGCTCTGAAGTTTATTACTCCTAGTGTAAGGTCGCAGCTGTGTGTATTGCTCCGGCATTGTTCCCCCTTTTCATTCTCGCGGTAGCTTTGCGCTCTATGCTGACAGATCCCAGTCCCCAGGCAGGCTTCAGTCGTCGCTGGTATGCCAGGTCGCGATGCCGTGGTCAAGGCCAGGAGGTGAGCGGCCCGAGGTCCGATGAGAGCTCTTGAGGTGCGATGCTCAAGAGGTCCCCTTTGGCGTGCAAACAGCTCCCTGGAGGCCAAAAAGGGAAGTGGCATTTTTGGAGTGAGATCACGAGGATTGAAAGCATAGGACGGTGAAGTTGGTGCTGACATGTATAGGTGACTTATCTTAATGAGCATGTGGTGATTCCTTTGGGTAGTGTCTGGTTGTGCCTTAGTGGTGATGCTTCTAGGTAGGGCTTACACCGGCCTCCCATTTCCTTTCTCATCCGAGTGCTCTATGTCCTCGGGTCTCGGCCGTCGAGAGAGGCTCAGCCGCCGCTGGTATGCCAGGTCGCGATGCCGTGGTAAAGGCCAGGGGGTGAGGGCTGGAGAGTCAGTAGGAGCTCCTGAGGCGAGGTGCTCAGGAGCCCCCCCCCTTTAACGTGCAAGCGAATTGCGTGAAAAAGGGACGCTCGGCGGGGCCGCCTATAGCCAAGCTCCAGGGATTCCTGCGGGTTAATCCAAGAAGAGAGCGCTACTCACGCCTGCTATCATGTTGCTGATCTTTCCACAAGAAGATGAAGGCACTGAGGATCTGGTGAGGTGACGTGCGTGGGGCAGGCCACGAGCCAGAGCTCGATCTTTCAGGTTTGTCAGCTTTGCAGGGACGGACCTGAGCACAAGCTTCGTGCCAGCATGTGTAGCCCCCGTTGCGGGATGAGCAAGAGGCTGGTCAGCAATGCGGGAGGCCATGAAGGGTAATAAACAACAGGCAAGTGGGTGTTAACATAAATCATCTCATGGATAAAGGTAAGCCAGTTCTGATAGATGCGGAAAATGATACATGCCACAGGGACAGACCCATGCGGCCTGGGGATGATGCGGCCCGAGGGGCACCCCCAACCGAGTAAATCAAAGACACAAAGGATACACGTCGGAGGGGAAAACCCACGCGATCTGGGGATAATGCAGTCCGAGGGGCGCCCCAACTAAATGACTAGAAGACGCAAGAAAGATACATGTCGTAGGGACAGACCCATGCGGTCTGGGGATAATGCAGCCCGAGGTGTGCCCCCTACTGAATAAACCATAAAATGTCACCTGGCACCATTGCTGAAGAGATGTAGAGGTAGCTGAAGACGCGTGCTGAAGAAGTCGCTCCTCATGAGCCACCTAGGCCTTGAACCTCGGGAGGCTCTGGAGGCCCGGGAGGCTCGTGAAGAACCGTCGCCATCTCCGCCAGGACCGCCTGGTGCCTGGCCTCCTGAGCCACCAGGACGCTCCGCATGTGGCGCTGGAACACAACTTCCATGTTCGGCAAGCCAAAAGGCACGCGAACATAGCTGTGAGGGGGACCCTCGCACCGGCCACCATGTGATGGCCAGAAGCGCTCCTGAGATGTGGCTCTGTTGAGCTCGAGCATGTTGACATAGGCGTGCAGCTCGCTGTCCTTGCCTGGGCATGGAGCCGCACTGGGTGGTGGGCGGCGGTCGCCATGCATGGCTCTTGCCTCTTGAAGCTCCTCGGTTGTTTTGGTGATGAACTCCTGAGCACCTGGCACCCCGTGCCTTGTGCCTTCCTGGTGGAAGCACACGCCGAAGCACGCCTCCACGTGGTGCCCGAGCGCCTCCCTCGTGAAGTTGGCTAGGTCAGAGGCCCTCCAGAGGAAAGGCCCCGAGCCCAGCCTGAGAGGGGCACCGGGCGCGCCTTCCTATGCGAGAGAGGGAGGCGCCCCATCCTTGGGCGCTGATCCTGAGGTGGTGCCGCTAGACACACCGCTCCCCTGAGGCTCTTGGCGGAGTAGCTGCTTCTTTTTCTTTGGGATAGCCTCAGGAGGGTAGATGGCGCCTTCGTCGTCTGGGTTCTCGGTCGCTGCAGCCTGGTAGGCGCGCTCGAGAGAGCACACCGTGTCCTTCTCCTCGCAGGCGACCATGATGGTGTTGCGGCTCCCTAGCATCTTGAGGACATTGTAACCGTGATGAGTCATTGCCATGAACTTGGCCAGGGCCGGATACCCAAAGATGGTGTTGTAAGGAAGACGAATGTGGGCGACGTCGAATTCGATGATGTCAGAACCTAGAATTAACTTCCAGATCCTCCTGTGTATATTTTTCAACCCCAGGATCATTGTTGACAACACAGTGAAATGATATCATTGCAGAATACGTAAAAGCATTACAAGTAGTATATTTGTCACAAGACATACCTAGTGAGATGTCTCATGACATTTACAATTAGAAAACAACGGAAAGTAAAATGTGTAGTGACTCCATCTCAGCCACAGGAAGTCGATGTAGTCCACGTGACCTCACTCCTACAGATCGCCATAGTAGTCGTACTCATCACCTTCGTCTTCATGGAACTCTGTTGTCAACAAAGTTATTGCCATGAGTACATTACGTACTCAACATGCCTTCCATGGGGAAGGACCTAATAGCTACATGTGGCTTCAAAGGAAGGCTATATGACTCATTTGCATAAAGCTAATTTTGTTTGACAAATAAAGCAGTTGGATAAAAGCAGTTTTAGATGAAAACATGTTTTATCTCCAGAATAACTTTCTTCAAGTGAGGATCCTCGATCAACTCACGTCCTTCATAGGTTTCATGAATAGAGGCAAAGAGGGAATAAGCAAGACAGGTCCTGTACGTCAAGAAAGATTCATGTGTTGTCCATGACCATGGACACGGCTATTCGAATAGTTTTACACTCTACAGAGGTTGTACACTTTACCCACACGACACAATCCCGACTTGTTGCCACTAGCCGTCGCTAGCGTAGTACACCATTTGGTATACCGGCAGGGAGATTGTGACGAGGTCTTTAGACTAGATCCCCCAAAGATGTGACATGCCCACTGGGTCTGGCGCACGGAACTGAGAGTACGTCCTCAAACGGGTCCCCCCATCTGTGCCGAGGATACTCCTCGCAAGGTAGCTATCCCATCTGTGGTACGGCGACATCGACAACTAAGGCTGACTAGCTTACTTGACCAAGCCAGTGCCCATATAGCATGTGGCTGTACTGGTATCACAATCTTCAAATCCAAGACTTATTAGGCCTTAAGCGGCACGAACAATTGATTGCCCCCTTCAACTCGTGAAGGGCAGCCAATCGCTCCTTCAATCCTTGATTCAGCTGTCGCCCGCGCCAGTATTCAGATGGTAAGTTTCACCCAGAGTAGAAGAGAGTAGAGGATATAAATAAGGCCATATGGCCTAGCTCACCGGTAAGTTTCAACTGTCAATGACTCAGAGGTCATTCAACAAAGCACCTATAGGGTAATAAGCATGGCTAAGCATTTCTACTCTACAAGAATACTATAATTCTACTCAGGTGCCAGGTGAGTAGGCGACAAGCGGATCAAGGTAATGTGACAATCGACACACTAGCTACGAGAATTAAAATAACATGCACATAGAAACAATAAAACTCAATGCAATTTTGTAAACCATAGGATAAGTATGATCAAAGAAGAAGGCATGCCTTCGTTGTTGAGTCGTTCTTCAGTAACCTGTTCTGTCCATGTCCAACACCGTCGTCACTCCCTACATGTTGTAATGATAGCAAAAGACAAACAAATAAATACCAAAGCAATAACAAATCCAAATAACATCCAAAACAATTTAAGAGTGGATGGATAGCAAGATATTGATCCAGATGGAGACTCCGAAATGAGGTAGCATGATTGGATGTAAGAGAGAGGGTTCATTGAAGTGACATGGTTGAGATTGACACAGCTAAGAAATACTTGGCGATCAAGACTAACGTTCCAATACGAAAATGCAATTAAACACTAGTAGTTCCCACTACACATCTCGACAAACTATATAGGAAAATACTATCTAACAAACACAGTGGCATCAACACACATGAAAAGGAACCATCCTATGCATTTAACCACACAATTACAGCATGACATGATGTAGGTAATAGTTAACCACAAATAGATATTTAGATAGAATCTAAATATTTATAATGGTCAATAGTAGTCAAACATATACATCAACTATATAATAATTCGAAAGGCAATAGTTCCATAAGACAAACGAACAAACATTACAAACCATACTAGTTAAGCAATCAAACATCACTCAACAACATGAACCGAATTGACCTAGGTCTAACCCTATAACATTATTAATATAAAATAGGATCAAGTCTATTATAACAAACCAAGTTATTTGTCAAACAATTAACAAGAAACTATACAAGACATGGAACGAAAGAGTGAACTACTATCCAGGCATGATATGATTAAGATTAATAATCAACCACAAGTAAATATTTGGATGTATCCAAATATTTATAATGGTTAACAATAAGCAAAGACTAAACACCAATCATAAAAACTATTAGCAGGCATTTCTATGACAAAAGACAACCCAATGCTATCACAAAACTAATTGGAAAATTAAATAACCAGACACATCATACAAGGCATGTGAGTGTAGAATCGTGAAGAGGTCTTATCTAATAACACAAGCATTAAACATATGAGTGACCATGAGAAGATACTAAACTAGGGCACTCTTTATAATAAAGGAAACAACTAATATCCAAATGACTTCTAGCAAAAAGGATTACCACAACATGATTAACAACAAAGCAACAATGTGCACTAAGCATATGAGAAAGACACAACTCAACTATTGAAAGGTAAACTATCCTAATCATGTGATGAGCTAATGCAACATGTGCCAAACACTCATAACACTAACATGAGACAAGTCAAGCATATATGAGCAACACAAGTACAACTATAAGACATGAAAGATTACTTGCATGAAATATGTCTAGGCATATCATAATGCAATAGAAAGGTAAACAAAATATATCAAACACTAGGCATACAACAATGCAATAACAAGGTACAAATGTATAATGCTAAGTATGAATGATCATCACACGAAATGCCAAAGTATGAAACCAATAGAATACAACTCACAACAATAAGATAACTTAGTTGATATCAACTAACATGAATATCAAGAATGGCAAGATCAGATAAGCTTACATACTAGTTATGACAAATAAGCACACCGAGTAAGCAATTAGCATGTAAGCAAGTGAACATCTATGCCATGGCATCAACAACATCAAGCAATGAGATATCATAGCAGGAATAACAAATATGACTTGCATTACCTATCTAGTACCACTTACACTTGCAACGACATAGGATACAGAACTACGCGATATCATCAAAACTACTATCATGTATACCTACCAAGTAAGGTATAACCAAAAGCATGAATATAAGATAAAAAGTAGCAACTGTATACCACATGCATTCTACTTTGAGTAAGTACTAACATGGCATCTCAATCAACTAAGTACGAACAACTATCATTCTAGGTAATTAAACACCAAGGATAATTAACAACCAATGGTAAAGTAAAACATAAATTTGACAATATCAACATAACATCAATTTAAGAAATGCAACCTTTAACTATATTGGATTCCAAACATCTATAAAATAAGAGGAACACTATGCAGCAATGTGTCACTCTCATATCATACAAAATAATAATTCCACGCCAAGCAATTCACCACAAGCATGGCAATGTTCTAAGTTAATATACCAATTTATGACTACTAGTGTAAACGACTAGATACCACACACAATTAAAAATAAACATCATATCCTACAACATGGCATGACATCACAACTATACAACACACATGCAAAAATATTTAAACATCTATCTTAGACAAGGCATGATTTAAAACCAACATGTGACATGGATGAAAATGAATATGTAAACCATATCTATGATAACGCCATGCTAAACAAAATTAAATAGTCGAGACATTAAGTATTTCATAATTAAAGAAATCAGGCAAAGACAATAATTCTACAATGTTCTACGCATGGAGATATCACCAAAAATGTGTACCCATTCTCAATATAGAACAATAAAAAACACCAAATACTACTAAAATAATAAATAAAATATTTCACTAATAATGATCTAAATCTAATTAAAATAATAACACCCGCCAAGCACGTACGAACAATGATAATCAAATACACCAATCAACTTCTACGCATGGTAAACATTCACAAAAACTTGTACACTCGCATAACACATGACTACAAAATTATACCTGGTGGTGGAATGATGACGTCCAGAAGGCGATTAAAGAGAAGAAAGATTGCTTCAGACGCCTATACCTGGATAGGAGTGTAGACAACATAGAGAAGTACAAGATGGCAAAGAAGGCCGCAAAGCAAGCTATTGGTGAAGCAAGGGGTCGGGCACATGAGGACCTCTACCAATGGTTAGGCACGAAGGAAGGTGAAAGGGACATCTATAAGATGGCCAAGATCCGAGAGAGGAAGGCGAGGGACATTGGCCAAGTCAAATGCATCAAGGATGGAGCAGGCCAACTCTTGGTGAAAGACGAGGAGATTAAGCATAGATGGCGAGAGTACTTTGACAAGCTGTTAAATGGGGAGAATGAGAGTTCTACCATTGAACTAGACGACTCCTTTGATGAGACCAGCATGCGTTTTGTGCGGCGAATCCAGGAGTCTGAGGTGAAGGAGGCTTTAAAAAGGATGAAAGGAGGCAAGGCGATGGGCCCTGATTGTATCCCCGTTGAGGTGTGGAAAGGTCTCGGGGACATAGCAGTAGTATGGCTAACCAAGCTTTTCAACCTCATTTTTCGGGCAAACAAGATGCCAGAAGAATGGAGACAGAGTATATTAGTACCAATCTTCAAGAACAAGGGGGATGTTCAGAGTTGTACTAATTACCGTGGAATTAAGATGACGAGCCATACAATGAAGCTATGGGAGAGAGTCATTGAGCACCGCTTAAGAAGAATGACAAGCGTGACCAAAAATCAGTTTGGTTTCATGCCTGGGAGGTCGACCATGGAATCCATTTTCTTGGTACGACAACTTATGGAGAGATATAGGGAGCAAAAGAAGGACTTTCATATGGTGTTCATTGACTTGGAGAAGGCCTATGATAAGATACCGCGGAATGTCATGTGGTGGGCCTTGGAGAAACACAAAGTCCCAGCAAAGTACATTACCCTCATCAAGGACATGTACGATAATGTTGTGACAAGTGTTCGAACAAGTGATGTCGACACCGATGACTTCCCGATTAAGATAGGACTGCATCAGGGGTCAGCTTTGAGCCCTTATCTTTTTTGCATTGGTGATGGATGAGGTCACAAGCGATATACAAGGAGATATCCCATGGTGTATGCTCTTTGCGGATGATGTGGTGCTAGTTGACGATAGTCGGACGGGGGTGATTAGGAAGTTAGAGTTATGGAGACAAACCTTGGAATCGAAAGGGTTTAGGCTTAGTAGAACTAAAACCGAGTACATGATGTGCGGTTTCAGTACTACTAGGTGTGAGGAGGAGGAGGTTAGCCTTGATGGCCAGGTGGTACCTCGGAAGGACACCTTTCGGTATTTGGGGTCAATGTTGCAGGAGGATGGGGGTATTGATGAAGATGTGAACCATCGAATCAAAGCCGGATGGATGAAGTGGCGCCAAGCTTCTGACATTCTCTGTGACAAGAGAGTGCCACAAAAGCTAAAAGGCAAGTTCTACAGGACGGCGGTTCGACCCGCAATGTTGTATGGCACAGAGTGTTGGCCGACTAAAAGGCAACATGTTCAACAGTTAGGTGTGGCGGAGATGCGTATGTTGAGATGGATGTGTGGCCACACGAGGAAGGATCGAGTCCGGAATGATGATATACGAGATAGAGTTGGGGTAGCACCAATTGAGGAGAAGCTTGTCCAACGTCGTCTGAGATGGTTTGGGCATATTCAGCGCAGGACTCCAGAAGCTCCAGTGCATAGCGGACGGCTAAAGCGCGCGGAGAATATCAAGAGAGGGCGGGGTAGACCGAATTTGACATGGGAGGAGTCCATTAAGAGAGACCTGAAGGATTGGAGTATCACCAAAGAGCTAGCTATGGACAGGGGTGCGTGGAAGCTTCCTATCCATGTGCCAGAGCCATGATTTGGTTGCGAGATCTTATGGGTTTCACCTCTAGCCTACCCCAACTTGTTTGGGACTAAAGGCTTTGTTGTTGTTGTTGTTTAGTAACTTAAAATAAATCTATATTAAAAACACAAAATACTACACATGATTATAATTCATAAATATTAGTACACATGCATAAAAGGGAAATACATACTACCACACAATATCGAGCCGAAACGATGTACAACTATTTTAGCAATTTAAACTAGAGTAAACTAAATCTAGTAAACCATATTACACACACAAATTATGAGATAGCTAGCACACACTGCTACCCGTATCAAGAACACAAGAAAATAACATATTAATAAATAGTCCGAGCAACAACCAAAAATCTATAATAAAACTCGATTAACCAAACAAGTAATCTAACTCCACTATGGGATTGCTACAACCATATAAAACATTTCCTCTATTGTGGTCAAGATCAAACGATGAACAAAATCAATGGAAATATGACCATGACCTACGGTTTATGCGACGGATAGCATCAACGCGACCAACGCTAAAAATAAGAGGAACCATGATGTGTAGGAGATAACTTGAGTAATATTTTAAAGGTGCACAAAAGTAATTGTATAGAAGCTCACCGAGCGCAACGAATCAATCCGATGAACTCGATGAACAGTGGAGACGAACATGCTGAATTCTTCGCGTGTGGTCTACGGGCGCGTTCGTTCTTCTCTGAATGGATTCATGGTGTGGAGATGGACCTTGGGGCACAAGGGTGCTGATGGAGATGGTCTATGTCACCGGAAAAGAGCACCCACGTCCATTCTTTGGAGAGAGAGTTTTTGTAGAGAAAGAGAAGGAGAGGGCGTGAGGACTGATGGGAATGAGAGAGGAGATCGTGGAGGACATCTAGTCATCTTTAAAACTGAAAAGGATTGAGATTTATGGTAGTTGAGAGGAGGGCAGGAGAGTGGATGTACGTTTCTTCTTCTCTGTAATGTGTGCGCGTACATGTGGGTGGAGGAAGAAGAAGCGCTTGTGGTGGAAGAGGAAGTGGAGGCGCATGATAAGCCTCTCTGTTTTGGAAACCGATGGGTTTATGGAATTAAGGAGGATAGCAATTTCCTTCTGTCCTTTCCTTACGTGATTGTTGATGTTTCCTCTTTCCTTGAGTTATTGTGAACGTACAAAGAAAGGAGAAGAGGGGTTCGCTCGGGAGAGATGGGCCAGTTTGGCCAGCCCATAAGGTGGAGGAATGGGTTGCCACAACCCAACATAGTTAGCAAGAAAATAAAAATGGGCATGGCCCAATCGGGCGAAAGAAAATGAGTAAAGAAAGAAATCACATTGTACCTTGGAAAATTATGGCCAGGGTTTGATAGAGAGAATAAGTAATCAGAAATTGATTTTCCTTTTAGAAAAGGAAAATCTAGAAAGGGATTAAAGTTGGAGAAATAGCAAAAAACTTAAAAAAAATAGTGACACATAAATTAATATGTCGGAGGCAATAAAATAAACCCAACTACAAGAGAAGAACAAAACTGCGATTTTAATTTAGGTTGGTATTAGTTCAAATTAAATCCTTCAAATTATAAAAGTCCAATTTAAGCTTTCTTAAAAAAACAAATGAAATTTTCTCGCCCTGATTTTTGGAAAAAAAATCTTAAACATTCCGAGAATCGGGATGTTACAGATGAGCTCTGTGTGGTAGTTGTCGCGGGTGCCGAAGGTGACAGGGAGGCGGATCTACCCTATCGGGGTGGTGGAGCCGTGGTCACTCCTGAGAAGGGCTTGGTGGGATGCAGCTGGTCATATGGCACTTGGAGTCGGTCGAAGGTCTCGATGGACAGAACACTAAGCCCTGTACCACCATCGATGAGGGTCTTGGTGACGAGGACGTTGTGGATGACGGGCGAGCAAAGCATCGGGAGCGCGCCGGCAGTTGCCTCGCACTTGAGTTGGTCGGACGAGCTGAAGGTGACGGTTCACTTGGACCACCTGAGCGAGCTCGTGGCCTCGAGATTGGGGAGGCCTGCGTTCACCTCACAAGCAAACTTCTTGAAGATGCGATGGGAGGCAGGGGCTTGAGCACCGCCCAGGATGCAGGCGATGGCACGAGGCTCCTGGAAGCCCCCAGCCCCCTCATCCTGGTGGTTGTCATCGTTCCTTCTTGGTGGTGGTGGTAGCAGAGGGAGGCGAGCGTTGCCCTAAGGACGGTCCTCACGAGGCTGGTCCCTCCAGGGGCCCTCGCGAGGCTGGACCTACCAACAGTCCTCACGAGGCTGGTCGCGCCACTCCTGGTGGGGGGTCGCGATCGTCCCAGCATCCTCCACCTCGGCCTCCTCCGTGGCTGTAGCCTCGATCGTTGTGCTCGGGGCGACGACCGAGGCGCCTGTCGCGGATGGCCCTAAGCTCCTGACAGTCGTTTGTGTTGTGGTTGTGCATGTTATGGAAGACGCAGAACGGGCGGCTGCCCTTGGAGGACTCTGGGTGATCGCGGTTGCGCTTCATCTCTAGCTTGGCCGCGAGCACGCCTGCCCCCTTGCGCTTCACGTCATTGGCCTTGGATTTCTTGTCCTCTGGATCAGCTTCAGGGAGCTCGTGGAGGGAGAGGCATCCCTCCTCAGCTCTTGCGCACTTGGTCGCCATGTTGAACATCTCCACAACCATGCACAGGTCCTCATGTATGGCGAGCTCCTCCTTCATCTTGATATCGCGGACGCCATCAGTGAACGCGGAGATGATGGCCTCGTCCGACAGCTTGGGGATCTTGAGACGAACGTTGTTGAAGCACCGGATGTACTTCTGCAGGGTCTCCCCTGGTTGCTACTTGATGCGTCTCAGGTCACCCGCAGTCGGTGGGCGGTCGCGAGTGCCCTAGAAGTTGGCAACGAAATGCTCGGGCATCTCGCCCCAGGAGGAGATCGATCCTATGGGCAGGTTCAGGAGCCACGAGCATGCGCCGTCCTTCAGGGCCATGGGAAACCAGTTCGCCATAACCTTCTCATCGCTGTTGGCCGCCTCGATGCTCAGCTTGTAGAGCTGCAGGAACTCACCAGGGTTGGGGGTGCTGTCGTAGCGTGGGGGTAGGTCGGGCTTGAACTTCCCCAGCCAAACGACACTGCGCAGCTCCAGAGTGAAGTCACGACAACCCGCTGTGGTTACGGGCACCCTTCATGGAGGCGGAGCTTGATCTTGGCACTTGCACGCCACCGCCACAGGCGGCGCACGATCTTGACGTGGCGGCACTGGGAGTGCTCAAGCATCTTCATTCGGCCGCTGGGCCACCTAGCAGCTTTCTTCTTCACGCGTCGGCGATCTGCGCAGCGGGTCGTGTCGCGGGACTTCGCACATTGGGCCGACGATGGCGTCTTGACGGGGAGGCGGAGGAGGTGCTCCATGGGCCACGTCGCCCGTAGCAGGTGGTGGGCGACGCAGCGAGAGAGATGGTGCAGGAGAGCCCCCAGCGGTGCTGACGAGCTAAGCGATGCAGTCCAGCCAGTCTTCGTAGAGGTCGTCGACGGGGCAGTAGCACAGGAGCTCGCATGCTATGAGCAGCGCAGCCTGCGTGTCCACCAGGCCGCGACGAGCATGGGACGATGAACCGGCCGGAGTCAGTGATGGGGTGGTGGTGCGCCCATCATGACGCACAGAGCGGTACAGCGACGAAGCTTGCTGCTCGTGCCTTGTCGGGCCATTGGCGGCGTTGGCGGCAGGCGATGGAGAACGAAGAGGAGGCCCGCCGGTAGGCACCGTCTGGGCGACGCGAGCGGTGAGGGAGGCCCGACGCTCATCATGGGCTTTGACGCACCCCTACCTGGTGCGCCAAATATCGGATTTCGGGTTCCGCAGACCCTTGAGAGGTTCGAACTCTGGGGTGCATGCGAAGAACTCATCCTCCCCAGTCTGCCTACTCTCTAATCTCACGGCCTAGCTCGACGAACTGAATGGACAAGAGACACATCAGTTTGCCCAGGTTTGGGGCATCTTCCGGTGTAAAACCCTACTCCTTCTTTGTGGTGGATTGGCCTTGAGGGGCTGAGGATGAACTGGTATAGTGGAGAACGACCTTAGGAGGAGAGATGTTCTTGTGCTCGATGAGCTGGTGGGTGTGAGGATGATCTAAATGATCCTTTACCCGTAAGGATGTTCTGAATGACCTCCCCCTCAATGGTGGTGGCTAGGCCCTATTTATAGGGGCCTTGGTCCTCTTCCCAAATGTAGGCGGGAAGGGATCCCAAAACGGCCAAATCTAAAGGGAGACAACTAGTACATGCTATCTTGACAAAAGTAGTCTTTGCCTGCAAAAGCCTCTGGTGGTGACACCGTGGTGGGCTCAGCGATGACCTCCGTCCTACCGGCCTGGCGATCTTGGTCTTGTTGCACCGGAATGGAAACCTTTGCTTGATTCCTCGGGACTCCACGCCTGCGCTTGCCTCCTTAACACCAAAGAGGAAACTGGTACACTACACCTGCTGGCGCCCGCAGATATGTCTCCAACATATCTATAATTTTTTATTGTTCCATGCTGTTATATTATCAATCTTGGATCTCTTATAATCATTTTATAGTCATTTTCTACTTGTTTTTTACATCGCAGGAAATCAATACCAAATGGAGTCCAAATGCAACGAAACTTTACGGAGATTTTTTATGGACCAGAAGACACCCAATGGGCCAAGGTAGCGCCTAGGGAGTGCTCCGAGGGGAGACAACCCACCAGGGCACGCCAGGTGGCCTAGGCACGCCCTGGTGGGTTGTGGACACCTCGGGTGCCCGCCGTACCACCTCTTTGCTCTATGAATACCCCAATATTCCAAAAACCCTATGGGACTCGACGAAAATCAATTCCAGCCGCCGCTGATTCCAGAACCACCAGATCCAATCTAGACACCATCACGAAGGGGTTCACCACTTCCATTGGTGCCTCTCCGATGATGCGTGAGTAGTTCTTTGTAGACCTTCGGGTCTGTAGTTAGTAGCTAGATGGCTTCCTCTCTCTCGTTTGATTCTCAATACAATGGTCTCTTGGAGATCCATATGATGTAACTCTTTTTGCGGTGTGTTTGTTGGGGTCAGATGAACTTAGAGTTTATGATCAGATCTATCTTTTTATATCAATGAAAGTTATTTGAGTTTCTTTGATCTCTTATATGCATGATTGCTTATAGCCTCATATTTCATCTCCAATATTTGGGTTTTGTTTGGCCAACTTGATCTATTTATCTTGCAATGGGAAGAGGTGCTTTGTAGTGGGTTCGATCTTACGGTGCTTGATCCTAGTGACAGAAGGGGGAACCGACACATATGTATCGTTGCTACTAAGGATAAAATGATGGGGTCTATCTCTACATAGATAGATTTTGTCTACATCATGTCATCATTCTTATTGCATTACTCCATTTCTCCATGAACTTAATACACTAGATGCATGTTGGATAGCGGTCGATGTGTGGAGTAATAGTAATAGATGCAGGCAGGAGTCGGTCTACTAATGTTGGACATGATGCCTATGTAATGATCATTGCTTGGATATCGTCATGATTATTTCCGGATCTATCAATTTCCCAATAGTAATTTGTTTACTCACTATTTGGTATTTTTCTCGAGAGAAGCCACTAGTGAAACCTACGGCCCCTGGTCTCTTTCTCATATTATTTGCCTTTGCGATCTACTTTTCCTTTGCTTTTATTTTTAGATCTATTAAACCAAAAATACAAAAATACCTTGTTGCGTTCTATCCTTATTTATTTTATTTGGCATTTGATCTATCAATTTACTACAATTTTATTCACGTCCATTTGCCTATCTTGTGGCACCGCTTCCCGAATGGGATTGACAACCCCTTTTACATGTCAGGTTGCGAGTACTTGTTATTTGTGTGCAGGTGATGTTTACGTTGTGTTGCTTGGTTCTCCTACCGGTTCGATAACTTTGGTTTCATATCTAAGGGAAATACCTACCACTGTTGTGCTGCATCATCCCTTCCTCTTTGGGGAAATACCGACGTAGCTTCAAGCCACCATCAAAAGGAATTTCCGGCGCCATTGCCGGGGAGGATCTTCAACATATACCAGGTTCCTAATCACAAATCTCATCTCCTCGAAATTTAAATTATTTTCCATTCGCCTCTCATTTTCCTCTCCCCCATTTCACAAAAATTTGCCGTTTTTATTCGCCCTCTTTTCCGTTCGCCGTTTTCTTGTCAGATCTCATGTTTGCTTGTGTTGCCATGTGTCTTCTATTTGCTTGCGTCTTTGCCTACAAAATATCGATTGATATGGATCCCCATCCACTATCTAATCTTTTTAAAAGATCCAATCATGATGAACCAATTGCTAGTGAGTTGAGTGCACTAGCTTATCTTTATGAAGTTTTGCTTGAGATTCATGAATTTGAAAATTGTGATGAAGAAATTTATGAAGTGATTCATGATAGATCCTTGAATGAAAAGCATGATTGTAATTATTTTACTATAAATTATATTAAAGTCAATTGTGCTAATAATATGCAAAACCCCAAGCTTGGGGATGCTAATTTTGCTATGTCCACTACTTGGTGCAATGATCATGATTGGGGTGATGATTCTTATGATCTTGAAAATTTATTTGTGCCTCATGATGGATAAGTTTGCAATAATATTAAAAGTGGGTTCGGAAGAGTGTCAACTCTAGGTAAAAATAATCCCACATATTTGGAGAGTGTTCAATCTTATGAAATTTTTGATAAAAGTGGGCTTGGAGAGGTCATGACTTTATTTGATGATAATCCCACTATTTTGGAAGAGTGTCAACTTTGCATGCATGTGGATCATATGGAGATTATGTTATGTGATAGCTATATTATTGAATTTGAATATGATCCTACATATAATTACTATGAGAGAGGAAAATATGGTTGTAGAAATTTTCACGTTACTAACTTACCTCTCGTTATGTTGAGATCGTTAATGTTTTATTCCTCTTCTTTGCATATGCTAGATATTTCTTGTCTTGACAATTTGTTTTCCTATAAAATTCCTATGCATAGGAAGTATGTGAGACTTAAATGTGTTTGTCACATGTTTCATGATGCTCTCTTGGTGTTTCAATTATTATCTTTCGTGTGAGCATCGTTAAATCTTATGCCTAGCTAGGGGCGTGAAACAATAGCGCTTGTTGGGAGGCAACCCAATGAATAAAATTTGTTTTCGCTTTTTTTCTATTCTTGAGTGTTTGCACAATTATGCTACTGTTATGATTGTATTTTTTGTGTTTTAATTAGTTTTTGTGCCAAGTAAAGCCTTTAGGGTATTCTTGGGTGATGGTTGTTTGATCTTGCTAAAAAACAGAAAATTTTGCGCTCACGAAAATAATTTTCATTTTTAACCAGAGAGCGATAAAATACAAATTACTTTTTAAGTAGATTAATATACAAATTTCCTAGGTCTTCCTAATTTTTCAGAGTGTTTGGAGTTACAGAAGTATTCGAAATATCCAGATTGCTACAAATTGTTCTGTTTTTGACATATTCTATTTTCTTTGCGTTGTGTGCTTGTTTTGATGGCTCTATGATTTTCTTTGATGAGTTTTTTCCATATAAAAGTTGGAATATAGTAGATATAATGCAGGAACAAAATATGAATTGGTTTACTACAGCACTTATAGTAGTGATTTGTTTTCTTATACTAACGGATCTCACGAAGGCTTTTGTTGAGTTTTGTGTGATTGAAGTTTTCAAGTTTTGGGTTATCTTACGATGGATGAAGGAATAAGGAGTAAGAAGAGCCTAAGCTTGGGGATGCCCAGGCATCCCAAGCAATTATCCAAAATAGAGCAAGCAACTAAGCTTGGGGATACCCCGAGTGGCATCCCCTCTTTCTTCTAACGACCATTAGTATTTTACTCGAAGCTATATTTTTATTCGTCACATACTATGTATTTTGCTTGGAGCGTATTGTATGATATGAGTCTTTGCTTGTTTTATTTTGTGTTTTAAGTCTTGATTCCTTGCTAGAGACACCTATTTGAGAGAGCCAAAATTATGTCATGACATGTTAGAATTTCTCTCTATGCTTCACTTAAATTTTTATGAGCTATGGACTTGCTCTAGTGCTTCACTTATATCTTTTTGAGCACGGTGTGCTTTAGTATTTTTGAGGAAATGCTTTCTTGCTTCACTTAGATTTATTTAAGAGTTATTAAAATTTTCAAGAAATTCTCTCTTGCTTCATTTAAATTAATTTTAGAGAAAGAAATATTATGCTCATGATCTTCACTTATATTTGTTTGAGCTTATCAAAAGCAACACATGAAAATTAGTCCCAAAGTGATAGATATCCAAGAAGGATATAATAAAAACTTTCATGAAGATCATTGGAGAAAATAAACTTGATTCTTAGTAATAGTTTTGAGATATGATGATGTGATATGTGAGTCATGTTGATGAGTAATTATGCTTTAGTAAGAATATTGGTGTTAAGGTTTGTGATTCCCTATGAAAGCATGAAAATCAATAATTATGCATTGAAATTATATCCTACTTGTGGTGCATTATTCGGTGTTAATTATGCTTAATGACCGCTTATGAGAATATTTGTTTCTTGGTTGGTCGCTTCTCAATCTTTTGCTAGCCTTCATTTTGCACTAAGTATGGTCACTACATGTGCATCCTAAAACCTTTAAACTAGTTTTGCCACATGAGTCGACTATATCTACCTATATGCGGTATTCTTTTGCTGTTCTAAGCAAATTTGTATGTGCCATCTCTAATTTTCAAAATAAGCTTCTCTTTTGTGTGTTCGTACTGCTCGCGGAGCGGTGAGGAGTGGCTAATATTTTCCATGCTAGATGTGTTATTCTCACGATGAGTGTTTATTCACTTTTCATTGCACGAGAGTAAGGCAAAGGTATTATGGATGCCCAGTACCGAAATGAAAAATTAATTTACTTTATGTTGTCAAATAATAAATTCCTTGTAAAGTGTTGGTATGTAAGGTACCCATGGATACAGTTAGCCATGGAAAGTGAAGTATGGTGGAAATAGAATAAACTTTAATTTCTGTTTGGGAACCGCCTATGATATATCTAGCATGGAAAGTGTTGCGAACTCTAAGTCATTTTCATTGGTGGGAAGGACATACCTCCCAAAATGTTTCTATCTCTAAGTTTTTCGCTTTGAGCTCTGGCACCTCTACAAATCCCTACTTCCCTCTCCGAAGGGCCTTTCTTTTACTCTATGCAATTTTTATTTTGAATTTGAGTCTACATCTTCTATTATAAAGCACCAACTAGGAGGCACTATGATCATACTTGAGTATTGAGTGTAGTTAATATGCGAGTGTGTTTCATGAATGGATCAATGATTGAGCATGATGGGCTGCAGATAGCTTATTTTAGCGTTGATATTTTGAAAGACATGGTTGCTTGTTGATATGCTTGAGTATTTAAGTTATCATGTCAAAACTAGACTATTGCTTTGAACAAAATAAAAGTCCAAATGTCCATGCTATAAAGAAAATAATATGAGATGACATGTTAGGCAGCATTCCACATCAAAAATTCTGTTTTTATCACTTACCTACTCGAGGACGAGCAGGAGTTAAGCTTGGGGATGCTGATACGTCTCCAATGTATCTATAATTTTTTATTGTTCCATGATGTTATATTATCAATCTTGGATGTTTTAAAACCATTTTATAGTCATTTTAATCATTTTTTGGTACTAACCTATTGACATAGTGCCAAGTGCCAGTTGTTGTTTTCTGCATGTTTTTTACATTGCAGGAAATCAATACCAAACGGAGTCCAAATGCCACGAAACTTTACAGAGATTTTTATGGACCAGAAGACACCCAATGGGCCAAGGTGGCACCTAGGGGGTGCTTCGAGGGGAGCACAACTCACCAGGGCACGCCAGGAGGCCGAGGCGCGCCTTGGTGGGTTGTGCCCACCTCGGGTGCCCCACGGACTGCCTCTTTGCTCTATAAATATCCCAATATTCCAGAAACCCTTGGGGAGTCGACAAAAATCAATTCCAGCGGCCGCAGAGTCTAGAACCACCAGATTGTAATGCCCCGAGACCGATGCGCCAGGTGTCTTCCAATTATTCGCTGTTGTTGCCTTGTCATTCACTTGCGTGTTGCATCTTGCCATGTCATCATGTGCATTGCATCATCATGTTTTCAAAACTTGCATCCGTCCCGGTCTCCCTGTTCCTTCAGTTGTCCATTCTGAGCCCAGACACACTTGCACGCTCCTGCGGCACGTCCGAAATAGTATTTTATAAGTGGCCAAAAAAGTTCTCGGAATGGGTTGAATGTTGGCGTGCGGTGTTGTTATGTTGTCAGTAGGCCGCCTGCCAAGTTTCGTCGCATTCGGAGTCCGTTTGACGCCCAACGGATAACTATAGTGGAAGTATAGTCGGTCAAACCGTTGGACGTTTTCGATCTCCAAAGACTGCTATTGGGCCTCTCTCTCTCTCCCTCTCTCTCTCTTCTCAGCCAAGGCCTCTCTTCAGAGCCCACTCCCACTCTAAACCAGCTCACCTAGGCCTACCTAACCCCTCTCTTGACCGGATCCGTCGGATCACGATTGGAGGCTTCGAAAACCCCTCCTAACCTACAAACCCTAGCAAATTTGCTATATATAGACATCCCTAGTCCATTTTGGGCAACCTAGACCCCTTCCCCTACCTCTAGCCTCCCCCTCCTCAGATTCCGTGTCGCCCCACTCCCACCTCGCCACTTGGTGCCGTCCAATGGCCCAGCCGCCGTCGGTCGGAAGCTCCCCACCAACCTGCTCGTGCCACCTCAGCCCCAGCGCCGCCCTCCTCCACTCCGCAACCGCCACGTGTCCCCGCCACCTCACCCGCGTTCCCTTGGTCTCCCCGTGCAGCCGCAAAGCCCGTGGGCCCACCCAAACCCGCATCAGGACCTACAAGCCCATCGAGGCCCGGGTGCTCCGCCACCCCGCGCTTGAACTCCTTGTGCCGGGGAGCGCCAGTGCCGTCGCCGACCTCGTCGGGCCGCCTGCGCTAGCCATCGCCGCCCGTGGCCGAGCTCCTCCGCCGCCGCTCGCCGAACTTCGCCGTCAGTGTCGCCCTCACCTCGCCGGATCTCGCCGTGCCCGAGGCCCCCTCACCGCCAGCCACCGGAGAGATTCCCCGCCGGCTCCATCTCGCCGTCCAGCCATTGGATCCGCCCAGTCCGCCCATCCCGTCGCCAGAGACCCTGCCGGCACGGCCTTCCTCGATCCTGCGGGCGTGTGGGCGCACGCGCCGCTGTGTCTTCGCACGTGGACTAGCTACGCCCCGCGGCCCAGATCCTGTCGCTCTGCTGCCTAGGCCTCTCCAGCCGCAACGCTCTAAGGCCCAAGCGCTCCCCTCGCCCGGCCTGCATGAGTCTCCACCAACCGACCTGCTATGGCCCAATGTGAGCAGCCCCAGCCCCTTCAGTTTCGGCCTGACTCGTGTTTTTTCCACGGAACGATTTATCTTTTATCCATAGACCACTAGTTTTACAGAAAAGCCCTCAAACATCTTGCTTTTAATAACTCATGAACCGTGCATCATTTTAAAATGTTTTATATATGTAACTTGCTTAGAATTTTGTCTAGTTTCATAATTTGCAACTTTCATGCATGTTAAAAATGTTTAAAATGATTTTTGTGTTTAGTTTGCATAAATGCCACTTTAAAATGATTTATTTCATAACTAATTAATCGTAGCTCCAAATTTAATAAACTTTATATGTAAATGGGGTAGAAAATGCATAGTTTAACATGGTGGCATTACTTTGCATGTTTAAGAACTCTAAAATATGGTTTAGGGCAAATCAGTACGAAAATCATAAATTGCATATGGGGATTTTCCAGAATTGTTGTTTGTTATTTCCGGCCTCACTTAAACTTGCCTAGATAGTTAGTTTATATATGTTCACCTCTTGCCACGGTTCACAACATTTAATATTGATGAGTACATAACCGAGAGAGAACTAAATCAGTCATGTGGTGTTTCTTCAATATGCAACTCATTGCATATTGAGCTCCACTTAATTTGTAGTATTGTTTGTTGCACTTTGCCATGCCATGCCTCATTAAACCAGACATACATCATACTTGATTGTGCATCATGCCATGTTTATTTGATGGTTATTTACCATGTTCTTTGCTTCTTTCCGGTGTTTCTTCTTCTTGTTAGTTCCGGTAACGTTGCGTTTGTGAGGATCTGTTCGACTACGCTCGTTCGTCTTCTTCCTTGCGGGATTTCAAGCAAGGTGACCATACCTCGATATCACTTCTATCTTTTCTTGCTACTTGTTCTCTCTATCGCTATGTCGCGCTACGTACCACTTGTTTATCAAGACTCCCAATTTGCCATGATACCATCTAAACTTTTTCAACCATCCTAGCAAACCGTTGTTTGGCTAAGTTACCTCTTTTGCTCAACCCCTCTTTTAGCGTTGCTAGTTGCAGGTGCCTTGCAGTTTGTTCCATGTTGGAACATGGATATGTTGGGATATCACTTTATCTCTTATTTAATTTAATGCATCTAAATACTTGGTAAAGGGTGGAAGGCTCAGCCTTATGCCCGGTGTTTTGTTCCACTCTTGTGCCCTAGTTTCCGTCATACCGGTGTTATGTTCCTTGATTTTTGCGTTCCTTACGCGGTTGGGGTTATGGGACCCCCTTGACAGTTCGCTTTGAATAAAACTCCTCCAGCAAGGCCCAACCTTGGTTTTACATTTGCCTACCTAAGCCTTTTCCCTTGGGTTCTGCAGACTCAAGGGTCATCTTTATTTTAACCCCCCGGGGCCAATGCTCCTCTGAGTGTAGGTCCAAACTAGAGCCCTTTGTAGCGCCACCTCAGGGAAACTTGAGGGCTGGTTTTAGTTGTACGGATTGCTCATCTAGTGTGCCCTGAGAACGAGATATGTGTAGCTCCTATCGGGATTTGTTAGCACATTCGGGCGGCTTTGCTGGTCTTGTTTCACCATTGTCGAAATGTCTTGTAACCGGGATTCCGAGACTAATCGGGTCTTTTTGGGAGGAGAAATATCCTTCGTTGACCGTGAGAGCTTGTGATGGGCTAAGTTGGGACACCCCTGCAGGGTATAAACTTTCGAGAGCCGTGCCCGCGGTTATGTGGCAGATGGGAATTTTTTAATATCCGGTTGTAGAGAACTCGACACTTTACTTAATTAAAATGAATCAACCACGTGTGTAGCCGTCATGGTATCTTTTCGGCGGAGTCCGGGAAGGGAACAAGGTTTTGGAGTTATGTTTGAACATAAGTAGTTTTAGGATCACTTCTTGATCACTTCTAGCTTCACGACCATTGCGTAGCTTCTCATCTTACTCTTATTAGCGTATGTTAGCAACCATATTTTCTTACCGCTTGCTATAGCTCCACCTCACTACCTTATCCTACCCATAAGCTTAAATAGTCTTGATCTCGCAGGTGTGAGATTGCTGAGTCCTCAAGACTCACGGATACTTCCAAATAGTTGCAGGTGCCGAGTATACCAGTGCAGGCGACGCAACCGAGCTCAAGTGGGAGTTCGATGAAGATCTTGGTCGTTGTTATGTGTCTTTTTCGGATGATCAGTAGTGGTGCCCAGTTGGGACGATCGGGGATCTAGCATTTGGGGTTGTCTTCTTTTATTTTGGTTCTGTAGTCGGACCTTGATTGTAATCTGGCTGATGTATGTTTAACTTGTTATTTGTGTGAAGTGGCGATTGTAAGCCAACTCCTTATCCCTTTCTTATTCAGTACATGGGATTGTGTGAAGATTACCCCTCTTGCGACAAAACCACCATGCGGTTATACCTCTAAGTCGTGCCTCGACACGTTGGAGATATAGCCGCATCGTGGGTGTTATAAGTTGGTAATCAGAGGCATCCCCAACTTAGGAGCCCCCTGCTTGATCGAATCGCTAACGTTGTTGAGTCTAGAACAAAATGTTTTGAGTCTTAGGATTATATATATCAGAGAGTAGGATTATTTTTACTCCTCAGTCCCTTCGTCGCTCTCGTGAGGTCTCCTGACGTAGATGTTTTGACTTTCCTCTCCTCAAATTTCACTAAAAATAATTAGGATCACGCGGGTATCTTGGGATCATTCTGATATTCTTGTGACGAGAACATTGTTCTTGGTGCCTCCTGACATTTAGGGGTTGTGGCAGTGTCCCGGGGAGTTGATCTCCGAGGTGTTGTCATCATAATTTTATCATTGCAGTTCTGGAATACCTCGCTGACATCGAAAATCTCTTTTATGCAGTTTTTGGTGAGATAACCTCGACGCCACCCAGTGCTGGGGCGGGAGTTCGGGAGTATTGCCATAACTCGTATAAAATATGCTTTTTGAAGGTTGAGGTACATGATTTCCGAAGGTTTCTTGGTTATGTGTTGACGGATGGATACAACTGGATGTAGGGATTGTTAGTTTGGGTGAGATATTATGCTTCCCCTGTATCCCGAACACCACATTGCATAACCAGAAAGATTCGGGAGTTTATAAGTGGGAATTCAAGTATCACATAGGATATCCTTCCAATAGACACATGATATGATATGTGGTCTATCATATGTTTGTTCCGGCTTATTCTGCAAGCCCAATCGTTTGTTTTGTTTTGTTTTGTTTTGTGGTATTCAAGTGCTTCATTGTCAAATGTGGAGTCCATACCTTTTCCAAGCGGTGTTCTCATATTTCTATGGGAGTACTAATCCTTCTTGATCATTGATGTTGTCATGTCAACTCTTTTTCCAACTGGTGTGCTTCTCTTCAAGTGCATCTGATCATTCCAACATTCGCAAGATCAATTCTAAGCTTTTTCTCAATGGTGTTCATTTCATCCGACTCAAGTTGCCTTTGTTTTCCACCCTCCCACCCTTTTTCTTCAAGGACTAAGATTTCTTAATCAAGTATCCATTTTATTGATGTGAAGTCTCTTCATTCTTTTCCGTCAATGTTCTTATCCGATGCTTCTCAGTTAGATACTAACGGAGCTTCAAGTTTATTATTCTTCATTCTCTTTTGTTCTCCGCTGGATTAAATTCAAGCTTTGTCGATCATATTTTTTCCTCGTTTCAAATGCTTTCTCATGCCGGTGCACCTCTTAATCATTCACTTCTCGCTATTCATTTGTTCTGGAGTGCTGAAGATATCTCAGAAGAATCGTCTTTTCATTCATGATCCTGGTGTTTTGTTCCACTCTTGCCACCCTAGTTTCCGTCATACCGGTGTTATGTTCCTTGATTTTTGCGTACCTTACATGGTTGGGGTTATGGGACCCCCTTGATAGTTCGCTTTGAATGAAACTCCTCCAGCAAGGCCCAACCTTGGTTTTACATTTGCCTACCTAAGCCTTTTCCCTTGGGTTCTGTAGACTCAAGGGTCATCTTTATTTTAACCCCTCCAGGCCAGTGCTCCTCTGAGTGTTGGTCCAAACTAGATCCCTTTGCAGCGCCACCTCGGGGAAACTTGACGGCTAGTTTTAGTTGTATGGATTGCACATCCGGTGTGCCCCGAGAACGAGATATGTGCAGCTCCTATCAGGATTTGTCGGCACATTCAGGCGGCTTTGCTGGTCTTGTTTTACCATTGTCGAAATGTCTTGTAACCGGGATTCTGAGACTAATCAGGTCTTTCCGGGAGAAGAAATATGCTTCGTTGACCGTGAGAGCTTGTGATGGGGTAAGTTGGGACACTCCTGCAGGGTATAAACTTTCGAGAGCCGTGCCCGTGGTTATGTGGTAGATGGGGATTTTTTAATATCCAGTTGTAGAGAACTCGACACTTTACTTAATTAAAATGAATCAGCCGGGTGTGTAGCCGTGATGGTATCTTTTCGGTGGAGTCCGGCAAGTGAACATGGTTTTGGAGTTATGTTTGAATGTAAATAGTTTTAGGATCAGTTCTTGATCACTTCTAACTTCACGACCGTTGCGTAGCTTCTCATCTTACTATTATTTGCGTATGTTAGCCACCATATTTTATTATCGCTTGTTGCAGCTCCACCTCACTACCTTATCCTACCCATAATCTTAAATAGTCTTGATCTCGCGGGTGTGAGATTGTTGAGTCCTCGTGACTCATGGATACTTCCAAACAGTTGCAGGTGCCGAGGATACCAGTGCAGGTGACGCAACCGAGCTCAAGTGGGAGTTCGATGAAGATCTTGGTCGTTGTTATGTGTCTTTTCCGGATGATCAGTAGTGGTGCCCAGTTGGGACGACCGGGGATCTAGCATTTGGGGTTGTCTTCTTTTATTTTGGTTTCATAGTCGGACCTTGATTGTACTCTTGATGATTTATGTTTAACTTGTTATTTGTGTGAAGTGGCGATTGTAAGCCAACTCCTTATCCCTTTATTATTCAGTACATGGGATTGTGTTAAGATTACCCCTCTTGTGACAAAACCACCATGCGGTTATGCCTCTAAGTCGTGCCTCGACACGTGGGAGATATAGCCGCATCGTGGGTGTTACAAGTTGGTAAACAGAGCCATCCCCGACTTAGGAGCCCCATGCTTGATCGAACTGCTGACGTTGTTGAGTCTATAACAAAACGTTTTGAGTCGTAGGATTATATATATATATCGGAGAGTAGGATTCTTTTTACTCCTCAGTCCCTTCCTCACTATGGTGAGGTCTCCTAACATAGATGTTTTGACTTTCCTCTCCTCAAATTTCACTAAAAAAATTTAGGATCACGCGGGTATATTGGGATCATTCCGATATTCTTGTGACGAGAACATTGTTCTTGGTGCCTCCTGACATTTAGGGGTTGTGGCAGTGTCCCGGGGAGTTGAGCTCCGAGGTGTTGTCGTCACAATTTTATCGTTGTAGTTCTGGAATGCCTGAGTTTCACCGATATTGAAAATCTCTTTTATGCATTTGTTGGTGAGATAACCTCGACGCAACCCAGTAATGGGGCGGGAGTTTAGGAGTATTGCCATAACTTGTATAACCAATGCTTTTCGAAGGTTGAGGTACACGATTTTCGAAGGTTTCTTGGTTATGTGTTGACAGATGGATACAACTGGATGTAGGGATTGTTAGTTTGGTTGAGATATTATGCTTCCCCTATATCCTCAACACTAGATTGCATAACCAGAAAGTTTTGGGAGTTTATTAGTGAGAATTCAAGTATCACGTAGGATATCCTTCCAACAGACACCTGATATGATATGGGGTCTATCATATGTTTGTTCCGGCTTATTCTGCAAGCCCAATCCTTTGTTTTGTTTTGTTTTGTGGTATTGGAGTTGCTTCAGTGTCAAATGTGGAGTCCATACCTTTTCCAAGTGGTGTTCTCAAATTTTTATGGAGTACTAATCTTTCTTGATCATTGAGGTTGTCATGTCAATCCTTTTCCAACCGGCGTGCTTCTCTTCAACTGCATCCGATGATTCCAACATTCGCAAGATCAATTCTAAGCTTTTTCTCAACGGTGTTCGTTTTATCCGACCCAAGTTGCCTTTGTTTTCCCACCATCCCACCCTTTTTCTTCAAGGACTAAGATTTCTTAATCAAGTATCCATCTTATTGATGTGAAGTCTCTTCATTCTTTTCCGTCAATGTTCTTATCCGGTGATTCTCAGGAAGATACTAACGGAGCTTCAAGTTTATTATTGTTTGTTCTCTTTTCTTCTCTGGTGGATTAAATTCAAGCTTTGTCGATCATATCTTTTCCTTGTTTCAAATGCTTTCTCATGCCGGTGCACCTCTTAATCATTCACTTCTCGCTATTCATTTGTTCTGGAGTGCTGAAGATATCTTAGAAGGCTCGTCTTGTCATTCAAGATCCGTTCAACCTATTTCGAGGTTATTATCTCATTCAAGCCATTTAATTCAACCGGCGCATTCTCTCTTTTAAATCGTTCAACGGTGTTCTCCTTTTAGTGGGCCCTAACCCACAGGTCTTTTCCCAGGATCTTACCTGACTCTTATTTTCCCGGAGCTATCCCCAAATTCATTTCAAAGTTTGACGTAAGAATGAGTTATCATCAGTCAAATGTCTTTCTCCAAGATCTTTCAAATTCTTTCATCGTTGGTTCAACCTTCCTATCCTTCATTGTTCCGGAGTGCCTCAATTGTCATGGTGGTTCTCATCTTCTTTCTCAACATTTGAAGACCGAAGAAGAGTTTTTTCCTCCAAATCTTATCCGTTCTCTCAAAGATGTGTAGTTCAATCTTGGTCCCATCCTCTCATAATTGTTTTCGATTGTGAGAATCGTTTTCACCCATCCGGAGCAATTCAGGAGTCTTTTCAGTTTGATTCTCCGGAGCCCATCATATCATAATTATTCATTCCAGCTCTCAGCTATCGTTCTCCAAATATTACCAGTGCATCATTCAAGTATTCTCTAATCAGCTCGTGATCTATTCATTCTCATGCATCTAAATTTTCTCAAGTATCTTCGTTCTTTTTATAATTCTTCCCGGTGTTTCCTTATCTTTTCTTCGTTCATTTCCAATTCTTACGGCAGTTTGTTCAAGATTCATCTTCCTATGTTCTCATATTAATTTATTCTTTGTTTTCAATCCTACCGGTAGTTCATTGAAGACCTTCTGAAGTTGCGCTATATCTCTCTTAATCCTTTCTACGAGAATAAGTAGTATGCCAAATCCATTGTTTGTCATCAATTTAAATTGTTGAAGTATACACATAACGTAATTCTTATTATTGTTTAATCCA
Source organism: Triticum aestivum (assembly GCF_018294505.1). Classification (NCBI taxonomy): domain Eukaryota; kingdom Viridiplantae; phylum Streptophyta; class Magnoliopsida; order Poales; family Poaceae; genus Triticum; species Triticum aestivum. The sequence goes on along the minus strand of NC_057794.1, from coordinate 155,541,738 downwards.
AGTGATTAATTCCTTATTCCGAAGGTTCATCAAAATTCTCATTTTCAATTGTTCATCTTTCTTTTCGGAGTTCCAAGTTTTCTCGGTTATACCATCGCGAAGCTCCATCTAATCGATGCAAGGATTCATCTTATTCTTTTCAAGCTTGTTTTCCTTGTGACCTTCTTTTTATCTATCCAGAGTTCTTTGAGAGTTTCTTCATGGTGGTTCGTCAAGGATTCTTTTCATTCATTAATTGTTCTTCAAGATTTCTCTCGAAGTTATGATCCGCCAAGCTATACTCTAAAATAAACAGGGTGCTCAACACATGTTTCATTTTGAGGAGTTCAAGCATTCTTCATCTTGCATTTCGAAGTGCAATTCTTTCTCTGTTATCCTTTGAGGTGGTGTTGTGTCATTCTTGACAATTTCCCTTCATGTTTCAAGGTTGAAAAGTTGTTAAGAATGAGATATTCTAAATCCATCATTTTCTCTTCATTCAGGAGATCTTTTCAATCCATCAATCTCTTCGTTGGAGCTATCTTGGTATAGATTTCACTTAAAGCTTTCCCTAAGGATTGTTGCTATTTATGGTGCTTATAAATGATCCATGTTCTTCATTTATCCTCCCGGTGAAATAAGTTTCTCGTCTCCTTGTTGATTTCAATCAAATCCATTGTTTCCGTTAGTGGCAGAATTTGACCTCATAATTTTGAGAAGTTTTCCATAAGCCCACAACAACCTTATTATTTTGTTGTTTAATTTTCAGCAACTCCATTCAATCTTTCTTTCTAAGGATGCCTTCAAATTCATCGGTAGTAGAAGTTATCATTTTCTTCTACTTTCTTTCTTCCTAACGATCTAGCTTCTATTCGTTCGTTCCGGAAGCATTGCGATGTTGCACTCTTCGACCCATCATCCCATTTTTGTCAAAGATCATGTTCTTTCCTTTGCTTATCGATTCAACCAGAGTGTCGTGCCCTCTTTTCAGGTTCTCTCATCTTATCAAGTTTTGCCTCCCTTCTCAACCGAAATGCTGTCTGAAATCTTTCTTACCCCTTGTGCCATTCTTTCAATAGTTCCGGAGGCAGTGTTTTGTTGATTTCATCAAGTATCCTCTCATCTTATCAAGTTCATGTTCAATTCCTTCCATTTACAGTCGGAGTGCTGTCCAAATTATATCATTCTTTTCCCTTCTCTATCTTGTTTTAACCGGAGTCTCATCCAAGTGCTTTAATTTTGCCAAGTTCCTATTCTATGCCTTCCATTTCCAACCGGAGTGTTGTCGTAATTGATCTACATCGTTCCTTGTACATCTCGTTTCAACTGGAGTGCTTACATGTACTTCTTGTCCATTGCAACCCTTTTCTATGTCTTTCAACCTACAAGGTTCTAGTAATGTTCCTTGTTCCTCTTTTCTAATAGAGTGTTTTCAACTTTGTTCATCTTCGTTGTATTCTTTCTTTCAATTTGTTCAACCTCTCAAGGTTAGTGGTTTCACTCTTTTGTCCAAGAAGCAACTTAATTTACCTCTCCTCTTCCTTCTCTGCTTCTCTCCGGTGCCATCCTTAGATCTCGGGATGAGATCCTCTTGTAGTGGTGGAGTGTTGTAACGCCCCAAGACCGATGCGCCGAGTGTCTTCCAGTTATTCGTTGTTGTTGCCTTGCATTCGCTTGCATGTTGCATCTTGCCATGTCATCATGTGCATTGCATCATCATGTTTTCAAAACTTGCATCCGTCCTGGTCTCCTTGTTCCTACCGTTGTCCGTTCTGAGCCTAGACACACTTGCATGCGCCCGCGACACGTCTGAAATAGTATTTTATAAGTGGCCGGAAAATGTTCTCAGGATGGGTTGAAAGTTGGCGTGCGGTGTTGTTATGTTGTCAGTAGGCCGCGTGCCAAGTTTCATCGCATTCGGAGTCCGTTTGACGCCCCAACGGATAACTACAGCGGCAGTATAGTCAGTCAAACCGTTGGACGTTTTCGATCTCCGAAGACTGTTGTCGGGCCTCTCTCTCTCTCTCTATATATATATATATATCTATCTATCTATCTATCTATCTATCTATGTATCCTCAGCCAAGGCCTCTCTTCACAGCCCACTCCCACTCTAAACAAGCCCACCTAGGCCTACCTAACCCCCCTCTCGATCGAATCCATCGGATCACGATCGGAGGCTCCAAAAACCCCTCCTAACCCCCAAACCCTAGCAAATTTTCTATATATGGACACCCCAAGTCCATCTTGGGCAACCTAGACCCCTTCCCTTACCTCTAGCCTCCCCCTCCTTAGATTCCGTGCTGCCTCGCTCCCACCTCACCACTTGGCACCGTCCAACGGCCCAGCCGTCGCCGCTGGAAAGCTCCCCACCAACCCGCTCGCGCCACCTTAGCCCCAGCGCCGCCCTCCTCCACTTCGCAACCGCCACATGTCCCCGCCACCTCACCCGTGTTCCCCTGGTCTCCCCGCGCCGCCGCAAAGCCCACAGGCCCGCGCCATCCCACATATGGCCCTGCAAGCCCATCGTGGCCCGGGTGCTCTCTGCCGCCCCGCGCTCGAGCTCCCCATGCTGGAGAGCGCCAGTGCCGCTGACGACCTCGTCGGGCCACCTACGCCAGTCGTCGCCGCTCGTCGCCGTGCTCCTCCGCCGCCGCTCGTCGAACCTCGCCGCCCGCGTCGCCCTCGCCTCGCCAGATCTTGCCATGCCCGAGGCCCCCTCGCCTCCAGCCACCATAGAGATTCCCCGTCGGCTCCGTCTTGCCGTCCAACCGCCGGATCTGCCTAGTCTGCCGGCCCTCACCGTCGTCAGCTCGCCGGAGATCCATCCCGTCGCCGGAGACCCTGCCGGCGCGGCCTTCCTTGATCCTGTGGGCGTGTGGGCGCACGCGCCACTTTGTCTTCGCACGTGGATCAGCGACGCCCCGTGGCCCAGATCCCGCCGCCCTGCTGCTCGGGCCTCTCCAGCCGCAGCGCCCTAAGGCCCAAGCGCTCCCCTCGCCCGGCCTGCATGCGTCTCCACCGACCGGCCTGCTATGGCCCAATGTGAGCAGCCACAGCCCCTTCAGTTTCGGCCCGACTCGTGTTTTTTTCGTGGAACGATTTATATTTTATCCAGACACCGCCAGTTTTATAGAAAAGCCCTCAAACATCATGCTTTTAATAACTGATGAATCGTGCATCATTTTAAAATGTTTTATATATGTAAATTGCTTAGAATTTTGTCTAGTTTCATAATTTTCAACATTCATGCATGTTAAAAATGTTTAAAATGATGTCTGTGTTTAGTTTGCATAAAGGCCATGTTAAAATGATTTATTTCATAACTTATTAACCGTAGCTCTGAATACATAAACTTCATATGTAAATTGGTTAGAAAATGCATAGTTTAACATCATGGCATTACTTTGCATGTTTAACAACTCTAAAATATGGTTTAGGGAAGATCAGTACCAAAACCATAAATTGCATATGGGGATTTTCCGGAATTGTTGTTTGTTATTTCTGGCCTCATTTAAACTTGCCTAGATAGTTAGTTTATATATGTTCACCTCTTGCCATGGTTAACAACATTTAATATTGATGAGTACATAACCAAGAGAGAACTAAATAAGTCATGTGGTGTTTCGTCAATATGCAACTCATTGCATATTGAGCTCCACTTAATTTGTAGTATTGTTTGTTGCACTTTGCCATGCCATGCCTCATTAAACCGGACATGCATCATACTTGATTGTGCATCATGCCATGTTTATGTGATGGTTGTTTACCATGTTGTTTGCTTCTTTCCGGTGTTGCTTCTTCTTGTTAGTTCCGGTAACCTTGCGTTTGTGAGGATCCGTTCGACGACATCCGTTTGTCTTCTTCATGGACTCGTTCTTCTTCCTTGCGGGATTTCAGGGAAGATGACTGAGGGAGTCCTGATTAGGGGGTCTCCAGACAGCCGGACTATCTCCATTGGCCGGACTGTTAGACTATGAAGATACAAGATTGAAGACTTCGTCTCGTGTCCGGATGGGACTCTACTTGGCGTGGAAGGCAAGCTAGGCAATACGAATATGGATATCTCCTCCTTTGTAACCGACCTTGTGTAACCGTAACCCTCTCCGGTGTCTATGTAAACCGAAGGGTTTTTAGTCCATAGGACATACAATCACAACATACATTCATACCATAGGCTAGCTTCTAGGGTTTAGCCTCTTTGATCTCGTGGTAGATCTACTCTTGTACTACCCATATCCTCAATATTAACCAAGCAGGACGTAGGGTTTTACCTCCATCAAGAGGGCCCAAACCTGGGTAAAACATCATGTCCCCTGCCTCCTGTTACCATCCGGCCTAGACGCACAGTTCGGGACCCCCCTACCCGAGATCCGCCGGTTTTGACACCGACATTGGTGCTTTCATTGAGAGTTCCTCTGTGTCGTCGCCGCTAGGCTTGATGGATCCTACTATCATCGATAGCGATGCGGTCCAAGGTGAGACTTTTCTCCCCGGACAGATCTTCGTATTCGGTGGCTTTGCACTGTGGGTTAATTCGCTTGGCCTTTTGGAGCAGATTGAAAGCTACGCCCCTGGCCGTCAGGTCAGATTTGGAAGTTTGAACTACACGGCCGACATCTGTGGAGACTTGATCTTCGACGAATGTGAGCCACAGTCGGGCGCGCCGCACTGTCACGATGGGTATGACCTAGCTCTGGCGCCGAACAGTACCCCATAGGCCGCGCCCCCATCAGCTCCGACCCTTAGCTTGGAGCCAACTGCGCCAATTGAGGACGGGTGGTTAGACACCGCCTCAGGGGTTGCTGTCTCAACGGCGATCGAGCCGAACACCTGCCTAACCCTCTACGCAGCCTGTGACTCCAAGGTGTCGGACTCTTTTCCGGACTCTGAACCATCCGCGCCCCTGCCAATCGAATCCAATTGGGCGCCGATCATGGAATTCACCGCCGCGGATATCTTTCAGCACTCGCCATTCGGCGACATTCTAAATTCACTAAGGTCTCTCTCTTTGTCAGGAGAGCCCTGGCCGGACTATGGCCAACAGGATTGGGATGCGGACGACGAAGAAATTCGACGCCCACCCACCACCCACTTTGTAGCCACTATCGATTATTTAACCGACATGCTCGACTTCAACTCCGAAGACATCGACGGTATGGACGACGATGTAGGAGACGAACATGAACCAGTGCCTATAGGGCACTGGAAAGCCACCTCGTCATATGACATATACATGGTGGATACACCCAACGAAGGCAATGGCGACGAGATAGCGGAGGATGACCCCTCCAAGAAGCAACCCAAGAGCCGACGTCAGTGGCACTGCTCTAAGTCCCGCCAAAGCAAAAGTGGTGATACTGGCACAGGAGATAATAACACCCCGGATAGTGCCGAAGACAACAACAATCCCCTCCAGCAAGATTTAGAGCAGGAGGATGAAGGAGCCAGCTCTCCTGAGAGAGCGGGAGACGGAGAGGAGGAGGATGACAATTACATCCCCCCCTCCAAAGACAAGGCAAGCCTCGGCGATGATGAATTCGCCATTCCAGAGGATCCCGTCGAACAAGAGTGCTTCAAGTGCCGGCTTATGGCCACGGCAAATAGCCTGAAGAAAAAGCAGCAACAGCTTCAAACCGATCAAGATCTGCTAGCTGACAGATGGACCGAAGTCCTCACGGCCGAGGAATATAAACTCGAGCGCCCCTCCAAGAATTACCGACAGTGCAGGTTACTACCCCGACTGGAGGAAGAAGCGTATGATACGGCTGATCGGCCACCAAGTGGCCGCGATAGAGAGGCATTCCAGCCAAAAGCTCAGCCTCCACCCCGACGCCATTCAAATAAAAAGGCATGGGGAGATACGCCAGACCTGCGAGACATATTGGAGGACAAAGCAAAGCATGCAAGATCGATCTACGGATCACGACAGTGCACCACTCTGCGAGACAATAAACGTCACGCTGGATACAGTAAAAGCAAATCCAGCCGGGCCGAACACAGCGGGCAAGACCCATTCGAGCTGCGTCGCGATATAGCCCAATACAGAGGCGCTGCACACCCCTTATGCTTCACAGACGAAGTAATGGAACATCAATTCCCAGAAGGTTTCAAACCTGTAAATATTGAATCATACGACGGCACAACAGATCCCGCAGTATGGATTGAGGATTTCCTCCTCCACATCCACATGGCCCGCGGTGATGACTTACACGCCATCAAATACCTCCCACTAAAGCTCAAAGGACCAGCGCGGCATTGTCTTAACAGCTTGCCAGCGGACTCTATTAGCTGTTGGGAAGATCTGGAAGCCGCATTCCTCGAAAACTTTTAGGGCACCTATGTGCGACCACCAAACGCCGATGACTTGAGCTACATAATTCAGCAGCCAGAAGAGTTAGCTAGGCAATTCTGGACTCGGTTCCTTACAAAGAAAAATCAAATCATCGACTATCCGGATGCGGAGGCCATAGCGGCTTTCAAACACAACATCCGAGACGAGTGGCTAGCCCGGCACCTTGGTCAGGAAAAGCCAAAATCTATGGCAGCTCTCACGACGCTCATGACCCGCTTTTGTGCGGGAGAAGACAGCTGGCTGGCTCGCAGTAATAACATATCAAAGAACCATGGTACCTCAGATACCAAGGACGACAATAGCAGGTCGCATCACAACAAATATAAGCACCACATTAACAACGAAAATACTGAGGATATGGCAGTCAATGCCGGATTCAAAGGTTCTAAACCCTGTCAGCGGAAAAAGCCATTCAAACAAAGTATGTCGGGTCCGTCGAGCTTGGACCATATACTCGATCGCTCGTGTCAAATACACGGCACCCCAGACAAGCCAGACAATCACACCAACAAGGATTGTTGGGTGTTCAAGCAGGCCGGCAAGTTAATTGCCGAAAACAAGGACAACGGGTCGCATAGCGATGACGAGGAGGAGCCCCGGTAGCCGCACACCGGAGGGCAGAAGAGGTTTCCCCCACAAGGGCGGACGGTGAACATGATATACGCGACCCACATCCCCAAGAGGGAGCAGAAGTGTGCGTTCAGGGACGTATATGCGTTGGAGCCAGTCGCCCCAAAGATCAACCCTTGGTCCTCCTGCCCGATCACCTTCGATCGCAGGGACCACCCCACTAGTATCCATCATGGAGGATTCGCCGCACTGGTCCTAGACCCAATCATTGACGGATTTCACCTCACTCGAGTCCTTATGGATGGCGGCAGCAGCCTGAACCTGCTTTATCAGGACACAGTGCGCAAAATGGGTATAGACCCCTCAAGGATCAAACCCACAAAAACGACCTTTAAGGGCGTCATTCCAGGTGTAGAGGCCCATTGAACAGGCTCAATTACACTGGAAGTGGTCTTCAGATCCCCAGATAACTTCTGAAGCGAAGAGTTAATCTTCGATATAGTCCCGTTCCGCAGTGGTTATCACACGCTACTCAGGCGAACCACATTTGCTAGATTCAATGTGGTACCGCATTATGCACACCTCAAGCTCAAGATGCCAGGACCTCGCGAAGTTATTACAGTCAATGGAAACACAGAGAGCTCTCTCCGAACACAGGAGCACATCGCAGCCCTTGCAGCAGAAGCGCAAAACAGCCTTTCAAGGCAATCCACCAGTTCGGCGTTTCAAAACCCGGACACCTTCAAGCACGCTCGGAGCAACCGGCAAATAGATCGCCTGGCGCAATCTGAGCTCGCGTAGCAATGCGGACCCCACCCCAGTCCCAGCCAAACGGCGAAACTCATGCCGCGCATACATAATTACGCATTAAAAATACCATGGGCACAGGTGGGGAGGGGGCACAACTGCGGCACGCCCCAAGACACGGCTTAAACCGTACTAGGGGCTTCCCGTTTGGTTATTTTTCTTTTTTTAGGACCTTAATCTCTGGAAACACTGTCCGGAAGCACTATTGCCGAACACATGATGCAGCAACCAAGGAGGCAGGTAGCTATGTCATACCACGAAATTCCCAGGTTGATTACAGTAACGAGCGAAATATTCGATTTAATATCATTCCTCAGCTCGCCCTTGGAAGGGACATAGTCCTACTCTTTGCTTATCGCACTATCTGTATCACTCTGCTTTAACGCAATTTTTTAATAAACAATGCATGACATT